>NC_089842.1:236459001-236744856 GCF_035609145.1 Eleutherodactylus coqui
CGTTTCGAGGAGAAACCTCTTCTTCAGTGATTGCTGGGGCAGGACATGATACAGTGCATAGAAAAAACGTATAACTTTAAAAGTATTGATAAAATGGAATAGAAGTAGAAATGAGAAGAAAAGTAGGAAGAAAACATAAAATATAATCAGGAGACAGTTATAATAGTAAAAGTAATCGTAATCATACGAGGTTTTACCTTGAAACGCGTTTGTTCTGCCGGTTTTCCTCCTCATATAGTAAAATCTTTATATCTCATCAGCCCCATTTTTTGGAGTTGTTGCACCTTGAGCCATTTTTCTTTCACTCCCACTCTGTACTTCTCACCTGTTTTGTACAGGTACACGTCTGGCTGGTAGCTCCTCCCTTGTACAATTGTACCACTATTCACAACGAACTCTATACATCCACCCATGGAGGTGCTCCACCACTTTATCCCCCCCCCCCTCCCCGATACTTTTACAGTCCGGGGTTTTATTCCCAGTTGGACCAAGTACAATGAAGTTGAAGATCTGCAGGGGGCTGTGAAGGAGACCTGACTAGCGGACATTTGCCATGGATGCTTTCCTGCATGACAATCAGCCACATAAAGCTAAAACCAGAGACAAGATTATTCACCTGCAAGATGGCTGCAGCACAGATCACTGACCCCGGAGAGAAAGATTTGGGGACTAAGGAAAATGTAACTAATTAGGAAACTTCAGACATTACATTCATATACATGGTAGGCAATAAACAATATGGGATTTCCATCTATACCAAGACAACACGAAAAAAAAATTGCATGACACGTAATTATATTCGATAGTAAATGGGCCACAGTGCCACCTATTGGTAGGCAGCATTCCTGCAAGTAAATGTCTATAATGCCTGGGAATATGAGCCAAACCCAGAGTCTTCTCTGGAAGGAAAAGATAACCATACACAGACAGCTATTTCAGGGGGTTTGCCTCTGATCAGTGTGCAGTAGGTTTCTGGTTTGGCTAGTGAAAGGATTATAAATGTGAGCCAGGAAGGGTATCATTTCTACTTAGGGAGAGCACCTAGAAGGTGTGAGGAGACTTATCAGGCCATCCATGCTCCTCTGGGAAATATGCAAATTGCAAGATGCAACAATGCTTCTATAGTGCCACCCATTGGTCCGGAGGCATGTCCATAGGCTTCTCACTAGCCAAGCCAGAAACCTATTGTACACTGATGAGGGGCAAACCCCCCCAAGCGGCCTGTATGTACATGGTTATCTTTTCCTTCCGGAGAAGACTCTGGCTTTGTCTCATATTCCCAGTCATTGTTACAAGGCTTGTTAAAAGGTCTGATATTGACTTGCAGAAATGCCACCTTCCAATAGGTGGCGCTGCAGAGGTATTCTTCCATCTTACTACTTGCATATTTCCCAGAGGAGCATGCATGGCCTTATAAGTCTCCTTACAACTTCCACAAGGAGAAATGATACCCTTCCTGATCCACATTCTACAGTAATATCCACAAAACAAGATTCACAGTCTGTAACAACCTTGAAAATTCTGTAAAATATATATAATTTTTTCATCTAAATTACATATATAAATCGTGAGACATGAGAGACACATTAATTAGATAGTCTCATATCCATCCTCCCTGCACACGATCCTCCCTCCTGGACTGTGCTGTTTCATGCAGGCCTCTATTGGGATACACTTTCTGCTGTGGTAGCTGGTCCTCACTAACCTGGGACCTACTCCCAAGAAGCCCCAAGCCTTAAAGGGGTTGTCCCGCGGCAGCAAGTGGGTCTATACACTTCTGTATGGCCATATTAATGCACTTTGTAATGTACATTGTGCATTAATTATGAGCCATACAGAAGTTATCAAAAGTTTTATACTTACCTGCTCCGTTGCTGGCGTCCTCGTCTCCATGGTGCCGACTAATTTTCGGCCTCCGATGGCCAAATTAGCCGCGCTTGCGCAGTCCGGGTCTTCTGCTTTCTTCAATGGAGCCTCTCGTGCAGGATGCCGGCTCCGTGTAGCTCCGCCCCGTCACGTGCCGATTCCAGCCAATCAGGAGGCTGGAATCGGCAGTGGACCGCACAGAAGAGCTGCGGTCCACGGAGACAGAGGATCCCGGCGGCCATCTTCAGCAGGTAAGTATGAAGACGCCGGACCGCCGGGATTCAGGTAAGCGCTGTGCGGGTTGTTTTTTTAACCCCTGCATCGGGGTTGTCTCGCGCCGAACGGGGGGGGGGGGTTAAAAAAAAAACAAAAAACCGTTTCGGCGCGGGACAACCCCTTTAATGCTGTCTGTGGCGAAGTGTGAAAGGCACCCCTCCCAAGAAAAAAAGAAACATTCATTTCACAGGCATTGAAAGCACCAATACACAAGATGTCCAACACATATTTGAACCATTGAGATTTGTCTTCAGTGATGGAGTAATAGTGTCCCTAGTAGTATGTCTAATAGTAAGTGGCCCCAATAGTATCTGGTTTCTCTGGAAATAAGACCTACCCTGAAAATAAGCCCTACCCCGATTTTACAGGATTTCCGGGGAGGCTTGAAATATAAGCCCCACTCTGAAAATAAGCCCTAGCTGTATTACATAAAAAAGCAATATATTACCTAGCAGGGTCTTCCTGCGGCTGTCCGGAGCTCCAGCATGTGTCCTGCAGTCCTCGGCCGCCCATAGAAGATCGCTTCCTGGTTACGGGATTCATAAAACCCACCCCCAGGAAGTTATGGCTCTGGCTGAGCAGTGCTTGAGGACCAATCAATACAGCGATCGATGAACCAATGCGATTGCTGTGATTGGTTCATCAGGTGCTGCACTGATTGACTGAGCAGCACTGGAGAACCAATAACAGCCATCGCATTGTGGAGGCGATATTTATGAATTGCTCAATCAATGCCACGACTCAGCCAATTTATAAATTCCGCCTCCACAACGCGATGGCTGTGATTGGTTCACTGAGCGCCGCTTTGATTGGCTAAACAACCTTCGAGAGCCAATCACAGCCATCACTCCCTGGAGGCAGGATTTACAAATCCCATAACCAGGAAACGATCTTCGGTGGGCAGCGTGAGGGCCCGGACTGAGCTGGCTACATAAGTATAATAACACAACCCCCTGAAAATAAGACCTAGCACCTCTTTTGGGACAAAGCGTAATATAAAACAGGGTCTTATTTTAGGGAAACATTGTATTAGTAACCTCCTTACTGTAGTGATGGCTGCTGACATCGTTAGGAGGAATCACTACTACCAATCATATTAACATTCACATTTTAGATATGAAAAGAATTGTTATGCATTTTTCTACATGACGGCAGAAGGCAGCGATGTACTATCATATGGGAAAACTATCTTATTAATTAACAGGAATTAATTTTTTAATTTCATATATGATTTATTATTTATTCTTACTCATCATCAGACCATTTTTAGGGGTAAAATTTATTTTTTATATAAAAGATATTTTTTTTACATATTTCTTATTGCATTCTAGTATATGGATTTTTATATCAACTCATTCACCCCATGTGGTTACATTATTCTTGTTCAGTATCTGGGTTTTTACTCCTGTAAAGCAACCCAGAACTCTAGTGGATACAATCTGATACATAATGGGGACTTTGTTTTATGATGGCTAGAGCAGGTATAGAGTGACCTCTACTGACCAAGAAGAATATTACAGCCATTATATAGCAATTGAGAATGAATTAGCAATAATATTATCAGCAAAGCTATAATTATGCATTTGGGTATCTGGAGATGATTAATGTTATTAGATAAAAAGAAGTTGTCGTTCTGCTGTAAACCCGTCCTGCGGTTCCATCTCAGGCAGATCTGTAAATGATGAGAGTTGTAGTGATTAGATGAACGGTTTTGTCACTGGAGGCCCTAAAGACGTTCCCCCCTTGGCCTGTAAGAGGCTCTCGGAGGCTCCTTGTGTGTAGTGACCTCTTCTTCCGCTTGTGTAGAGCTTGTTGACCACTAGACGTTACTACGACGCAGAGAAGAGATTTCACCCCGTTACCAGAGGGGGGCGCATTATTGGGATGTGAGAGGCTGGATGTCGCATTGACGAAGTGTTCCCCACCGGCCATTCTAACCAGACTGTTAGGGGTGTTGGGACAAGTGGATGTGTGAGGGCACACAAGGTGACCAGGCTCAGGACGCCCCTACAGACCACCAGTACAGAAGAGCGTCTGATCGCCCGACAAGCACCATTAGCTCCATCCAGGGGCGTAACTATAGAGGGTGCAGGGGATGCGGTTGCACCCGGGCCCAGGAGCCTTAGGGGGCCCATAAGGCCTCTCTTCTCCATATAGGGAGCCCAGTACTATGAATAAAGCATTATAGTTGGGGACCCTGTTACAGGTTTTGCACTGGGGCCCAGAAGCTTCAAGTTATGTCTCTGTGCAGCATGGTTTAGGTACGGGTACAGATACAGATAGAGGGGGGGCCCCAGCTCACGTTTTGCATCGGGGCCCCTGAGCCTTTAGTTACGCCCCTGGCTCCATCTGTTTAGTTGTCCACCATCCAGAGACAGGGGGTGCCATCGTTACAACCCTGTGTCTGTGGGAACCATTTCCAGGTGCTTGGCTGAAGGACATTTGGTCTCCCAGCCCCCATTACATGTTCGGCCTCTGACCCCCACCAGCGCCTCCATTTGAAGTAGTGTCATGAATGATGATACCGGACACTACAGAGGGGAACTGGGTTGTCTTCAGCAATGAATCCAGGTTTAGTTTGGGCGCTGATGGCAGTCGTGTTCGTGTCTGGAGACCTCTGGGTGAGCGCCTCAATCCTGCCTTTCCTGTGGAGCAGCACTCTGCCCTCTTCTGGAGTGATGGTCTGGGGGGCCATCGCATACGACAGTCGGTCACCCCTAGTGGTGGTACAAGGAACAATGACAGCTCAGTGCTATGTTCAGGACATGTGTTCCTCTCATGGCGGCTTCCAAGAGGTAGTAGGATAATGCTCGGCCGCGCACGCAAGGGGGTCACAGGAGCCCCCACAACATTGTCACACTTCTGTGGCTGCTTGATGACCAGGTTTATCACCAACAGAACATGTATGGGACCATCTAGGAAGCCAACGTCCCCAGCCTATGAGTTTACACGATCTAGAGATTCACTTAAAGAAAATGAGGCAGGATACCATACAAAACCTGTATACCTTTATGCCCACCCGTATCACATTGTAGTGGCCCAGAGTTAGCGGGGCCCCTCCATAAGTATGCATGTGTTTGTCTTGTACATTTGTATTGTCAGTGGCTTCTATGTGCATGAATTTGATGTGCATATCACGTCTGTAGCACTAAATGGGTTAATATCTGGGTTATGTCTGGAAAATGTATCTTGTTGTGTGTATCGTGTGCGCGTATCACATCTTGTATCCAAGCTAGATGCGGCCCAACAGGGTACTAGGGCCTCCACACATGGCTGTATCACATCTTGTATCCAAGCTGGAGGTGGTACAACAGGGTACTAGAGCCTCCATGCTCCCCGTATCACATCTTGTATCCAAGCTGGAGGCGGTACAACAGGGTACTAGAGCCTCCATGCCCACCCATATCACATCTTGTATCCAAGCTAGAGGCGGTGCAACAGGGTACTAGAGCCTCCATGCCTGCCTGTATCACATCTTGTATATAAGCTAGAGGCGGTACAACAGGATACTAGAGCCTCCATGCTTGCCTTAGGCCTAGCAGATTGGCGAAGGGTCTGGGTAGCCTCCTCCAGTTTGTTGGGCACAGGCTGATCTTCTGATGCTTCTCTTGTTTCTGGGGCTGGTCTGCTATTAAGGGCTACCACGTCCATAGGTCTAGGACTTACAGGAGCTCTTGATGGTGTCCATCGCTCTTCAGATATTTCTTAATCAGGTTACGGGGCGGGACTGTGTTTTTCAATTGGCAAAGCTTTAACATATTTCTGTGTAGAATTTGAGGATGGGCATCAGGACTTTCCACTTGCACTTTGTATACAGAGCCATAGGGGAAAACTTGCAACACAACTCTGCATAATTCTACTTTCCATTGTTCACTCCATTTTCCTTCTGTTCTTTTCTCTCGTGTGCGTTGGGGGGTAATCTCCAAAGCACCAGGATTGGGATTGGCTGATGGCTGTTTTAGTCTCTTAGGGGTCAGAGGCCCAACCGCTCTCTGGAAGTCAGAGTCCTCCAGGGGAAACCTTGTGTCCACATCAACCCAGCACCAGCTTCTAGGATTGGCCTCTCAAGCACAGGTTTATTACCTATGGGCGCTAGGGTAATGGGGATAATTTGGCATGTTGCACCCGGCACAGGTTGCCCTTTCCAGCGCTCAGGGGGCACATTCTTAAACCATGTGTTACAACACAACAATATTTAAGAGTGCAGTACACAGTAATGTCTATATGCAATATGACATCCTCTTACACAAGCTCACGATCACCCGCTGGCAACGGTGCCTCCTGAACAGGAGCTCTGGCAGCATGCGGTTTCTCCAAGACCTGCCAGTCGCCAATGTGTTCGCAGTTGGTGTTGATGTTCATGGACCCAGGATGTGGCAGACCGATCAGTTACATCTTCAGGTTGTTCCAGGTTCTATGCAATAATCTCTCTGCTAGCCCAACGTATATGGAGTAGAACCCATGCGGAACGTCTATATCAGAGTCCAATTAAAGCAGTCATATACTCACTACCCTGAGGATGATATGGAGTAGGGCTATATGTAACAGGAGAGTGACTAGTGGAAGGCATGTTCACAGCTGCACAGAGTATTTCAGCCAAGCCATGTGCATGGCGGGGGCACCTAGGAAATAGTGACCATAATATAATAAATTTCAGCTTGTCCTTCAAGAGAGAGTTTTATAGGAGAACTACGAAAATACGGAACTTTAGGAAGGACAAGTTTGATCAGCTTAGTGATGCTCTTAACCTTATTGATTGGGATAATGATCTCAAAAATAAGAGTACGAACAATAAATGGGAAATGTTTAAAAAGATCCTAATTACGGAATAAAAGACTTAGTAATAGGGGAAAACCAGTGTGGCTCAATAAAGATGTAAAGGGGGCAATAATCAGCAAAAAGAAAGCATTTGAACTACTAAAACAAGAAGGCAGTGAAGAAACAATAAAAACTTATAAGGAAAAAAAAAAGTAAAAATCACATAAAAACAGCAAAGATGAAGACAGAGGGGGTTATTGCCAAAGAGTAAAACTAACCCTAAACTGTTCTTCAACTATGTAAATAGTAAAATGATTAATATTTAAAGTGTTGGCAGTTTAATAAATAATGTAGGAACAATTCTAGAGGGTGATGAGGAAAAAGCAAATCTATTAAATAGTTTTTTCTCCAGTGTATTTACAGAGGAAAATTAAATGTCAGATGAGAGGTAGAGCGATAATGGATTTTAAGGGAATCAAGTAATGTGATACACAGACCATTGCTTCTTATATTTAAAGGGGTTTTGTCATTACAACCAAATCCTGTCCATCTGCTCAGCCTGGCTTAAATTTAAAAAAAAGAGTGCATACTCACCTGTCCTGGAGCCCTGGGAAGCAGCTGTGAGGCATGCCGGTATTGACAGCGACATCCAAGTAGATGGCCTGTCGGTAATCAGAGGCACAGTGTCACCGTACATTTTTACCAAGAGCATGCACCGTGGCGTATGTACAGTCACACTGCGGCCTCTGATTGGTCACAGACGACACCTGACTTCCGCCGGGCTGTCAACATGGAAGTCGCTGTTGATACCGGCGGTGGCTCTCCACTGCGTCCCAGGGTTTCAGGCCAGGCGAGTGTGTCCTCTTTTTTTTACTTTAGAGTGGGTTGAGCAGGTGGATGGGGTTTTGCCTTTAAGGGCTTTATAGTGACAGGGTCTGTTCCACTAAATTGACGCATAGCCAATGTGATGCCGATATTCAAAAACAGGTCATGAAGCATAACTAGAAATTACAGGCCAGTAAAGGCCCATTTACACGCAACGATTATTGCTCAAAATTCGCTCAAAAGCCATCATTTGAGCGATAATCGTTGTGTTTAAATACTCCCATCTTTCACTTTTCAGCTGTACAATGATTTTTAGGTGAGCATGAAATCCATTGTTCAGCCGGAGAGAAGATACCACAGACCGCATGCTGTGTTTGCTGTCCATTCAGCTGCAGCCAAGGCAAATAGGATTATGGGGTGCATCAAAAGAGGTCTAGGGCCACATGACAAGAACATTGTTCTTTCTCATTACAAATAACTAGTCAGACGGCTCATGGGATATTGTGGACAGTTTTGGTCATCGGTACTCAATAAGGAGAAATCAAAGCTTAAGCGGACCTGTAACAAGGGGGCGCTCTAATTGCTATGTATAAATATATCAGGGGACAGTACAGGTGTCTCTCCCATCATCTATTTATACTTGTGAGTGTAACAAGGGGGCGCTCTAATATCTGTGCATGAATATATTAGGAGACAATTCAGAGATCTCTCCCGTCATCTGTTTATACCCTGGACTGTAACAAGGGGGCGCTCTAATAACTATGTATAGATATATCAGGGATCAGTACAGAGATCTCTTCCATCATCTTTTATACCCAGGACTGTAACAAGGGGGCGCTCTAATAACTATGTATAGATATATCAGGGGTCAGTACAGAGATCTCTTCCATCATCTTTTATACCCAGGACTGTAACAAGGGGGCGCTCTAATAACTATGTATAGATATATCAGGGGTCAGTACAGAGATCTCTTCCATCATCTATTTATACCCAGGACTGTAACAAGGGGGCGCTCTAATAACTATGTATAGATATATCAGGGGTCAGTACAGAGATCTCTCCCATCATCTATTATACCCAGGACTGTAACAAGGGGGCGCTCTAATAACTATGTATAGATATATCAGGGGTCAGTACAGAGATCTTTTCCATCATCTTTTATACCCAGGACTGTAACAAGAGGGCAACCTAATAACTATGTATAGTATATCAGGGGTCAGTACAGAGATCTCTCCCGTCATCTATTATACCCAGGAATGTAACAAGGGGGCGACCTAATAACTATGTATAGCTATATCAGGAGACAATACGGAGATCTCTCCCATCATCTATTATACCCAGGACTGTAACAAGGGGCGCTCTAATAACTATGTATAGATATATCAAGGGTCAGTACAGAGATCTTTTCTATCATCTATTCATACTCTGGACTGTAACAAGGGGGGCGCTCTAATAACTATGTATAGATATATCAGGGGTCAGCACAGAGATCTCTCCCATCATCTATTATACCCAGGAGTGTAACAACGGGGTCTAATAACTATGTATAGATATATCAGGGGTCAGTACGGAGATCTCTCCCATCATCTATTATACCCAGGACTGTAACAAGGGGGCGCCCTAATAACTATGTATAGCTATATCAGGGGTCAGTACGGAGATCTCTCCCATCATCTATTATACCCAGGACTGTAACAAGGGGGCGCTCTAATAACTATGTATAGCTATATCAGGGGTCAGTACAGAGATCTCTCCCATCATCTATTATACCCAGGACTGTAACAAGGGGGCGCTCTAATAACCATGTTTAAATACATCAGGGGTCAGTACGGAGATCTCTGCCATCATCTATTTATACCCAGGACTGTAAAAAGGGGGCGCTCTAATAACTATGTATAAATATATCAGAGGACAATACAGAGACTTTCCCATTATCTATTTATACGCAGGACAACAAGGAGCGCTCTAATAACTATGTATAAACATATCAGGGGACAATGGAGAGATCTCTCCCATCCCGTGTTTATACCCAGGACTGTAACAAGGGGGCGACCTAATAACTATGTATAGATATATCAGGGGTCAGTACAGAGATCTCTTCCATCATCTATTATAGCCAGGACTATAACAAGGGGGCGCTCTAATAACTATTTATAGTTATATCAGGGGTCAGTACAGAGATCTTTTCTATCATTCTCAGGACTGTAACAAGGGGGCGCTCTAATAACTACCGTATGTATAGATATATCAGGCAACAATACAAAGATCTCTCCCATCACGTGTTTATACCCAGGACGGTAAGAAAGGGGCATTCTAACAACTATGTATAATATATCAGAGATCTCTTCCATCATCTTTTATACCCAGGACTATAACAAGGGGGCGACCTAATAACTATGTATAGATATATTAGGGGTCAGTACAGAGATCTCTCTCATCATCTATTTATACCCAGGACTGTAACAAGGGGACGCTCTAATAACTATGTATAGATATATCAGGGGACAATACAGAGATCACTCCCATCATCTATTATACCCAGGACTGTAGCAAGGGGGCACTCTAATAACTATGTATAATATATCAGGAGACAATACAGAGATCTCTCCCATCATCTATTTATACCCAGGACTGTAACAAGGGGGCGACCTAATAACTATGTATAGATATATCAGGGGTCAGCACAGAGATCTCTCCCATCATCTATTATACCCAGGAGTGTAACAACGGGGTCTAATAACTATGTATAGATATATCAGGGGTCAGTACGGAGATCTCTCCCATCATCTATTATACCCAGGACTGTAACAAGGGGGCGACCTAATAACTATGTATAGATATATCAGGGGTCAGTACACAGATCTTCCCCATCATCTATTTATACCCAGGACTGTAACAAGGGGACGCTCTAATAACTATGTCTAGATACATCAGGCGACAATACAGAGATCTCTCCCATCATCTATTATACCCAGGACTGTAACAAGGGGGTACTCTAATAACTATGTATAAATATATCAGGGGACAATACAGAGATCCCTCCCATCATCTATTTATACACAGGACTGTAACAAGGGGGCGCTCTAATAACTATGTATAAATATATCAGTGGACAATACAGAGATCTCTCCCATCATCTATTTATACCCAGGACTGTAACAAGGGGACGCTCTAATAACTATGTCTAGATACATCAGGCGACAATACAGAGATCCCTCCCATCATCTATTTATACCCAGGACTGTAGCAAGGGGGCGCTCTAATAATGTATTGATATATCAGGGGTCAGTACAGAGATCTCTCCCATCATCTATTTATACGCAGGACTGTAGCAAGGGGGCGCTCTAATAACTATGTATAATATATCAGGGTCAGTACAGAGATCTCAACCATCCACTACTATACCCAGGACTGTAACAACGGGGCGCTCTAATAACTATGTATAAATATATCAGGGGACAATACAGAGATCTCTCTCATCACCTGTTTATACCCAGGACTGTAACCAGGGGGTGCTCTAATAACTATGTATAAATATATCAGGGGTCAGTACAGAGATGTCTGCCATCATCTATTTATACCCAGGACTGTAACAAGGGGGCGCTCTAATAACTATGTATAAATATATCAGGGGACAAGACAGAGATCTCTCTCATCACCTGTTTATACCCAGGACTGTAACAAGGGGGCGTTCTAATAACTATGTATAAATATATCAGGGGACAATACAGAGATGTCTGCCATCATCTATTTATACCCAGGACTATGACTGTAAGGAAAGAAGGTTTCTATACAACATAGAAGGGGGTTCTTTACTGTAAGAGCAGTCCTGAGGTCGTGGTGATGGAGGACTCAATAAAAGAGTACAAGAGGGTCCTAGAGTGTAATAATATTACATATTATATGACTGATTACTCAGAAGGATATGGGGATTATTCTAAATGCCAGATTGGAGTCAAGAATCATTTTTTTTCCATTAAGTGGGGAAAATTGGCTTCTATTTTATTGGATTTTTTCCCCTTCCTCTGGATCATCATTGGGGGGGGGGGGGGGGGGGGGGGGTAACAGGCTGAACTGGGTGGACGTAGGGCTTTTTACTGCCTTACATACTATGACACTAGTAGGAATGCACTGGTAGTGGAAGGCATGGCCACAGCAGCACAGAGGGCCTTATTTATAAAAACTATCTAACAGCATGACTGGCCTTGCTGCCAACAGCACCAATCACAGCTCAACTTTCACTTCTAAAACTGCTCTGGTAAAATGAAAGCTGAGCTGTGATTGGTTCTATGGGCAACAAGAACATCTTATTATGTTACTGAGGACATAATACCTTCTAACCCAGGAATAACGAAAAGAAGGACAAATCTAGCACCACCACAAATTTTATGCAAAGGTACATCCTCCGTATCCCATAATGGTGACCTCCTCATAACAATAGTGTGACTCCCTTAACCCTTTCCAATCCACTGTCTGACCTCTGAAGACATTATGATTTAAGGCTGTACAGCTCTGATGCTGGAAGACATCCGTCGGGGTTCTCTTACTGTATATTGCCAGCCTCTCTGCTGTGGGAGCCTATCCAACGTGTCACCTCATGCAGTACTGGCTTTAGCCACCATATAGCGCTGTTGTATAACGGCAGAAAAAGAGTAAGCCCCCTAGGGAAACCAGGATACAAATTGGATTGGGAAGGGTTAATGGTCCCAGTTGTCGCGGTACAGGCAGGAGACATACGAATCGGGGTATGATGTGAACACCAGGCCTACAAATATATATATATTTTATTTTAACAAATAAACTTGGAGATTAAGTTACCGTAGAAGCTTCCGGTAATAGATAAGTAATATGCAGTTATTGAGAAACGTTAGACAACCTAACTGACTGTAAGTAACAGTATGCTGAACTCTAGCAGGAGTGGCGGATGGTAACAATGTGTTATACATCACTAAGATCAGCAACACACTTCACTGTAGAACACATGGTAGTACCACCCAATGTTTCACCCCAGCAATGGCGGTCACCCGCACACGGTTCGAAAGTAGCACAAGTGTTGTCCAATAACTGGTCCACAACTGGCGGATGAATATGGCTTCCTCTGCTGTCGGCTCAAGCTCGTGTATTTTAACTGGGAAGCCTGCATTTAAATCACTACCAGTGTGCCCACGTCAGGCCTCTTCCTGAGGGCCGACCTCACTTACATATCTCCAGCTTGCAACTTTCTATGATCTCAAGTCCTCCAGATCTCCCACCTGACCTTTGCAGCCAATTCACATACAATAGTCCACAGAGAAATACACAAACTGCAGTAATGTAGGACGGCCAGTAGAGGTCACCCTTATATCATCCAGATTACATAACTATAGGAACCATAACAGAGCTCATTACAACACAAACTCAAACCATTCTTAGACAGTAGTAATAGTTATCCCATTAGTGGTCCCAGAAGTAATAGTGGCCCCAGTAGTATTAGTTATCCCCATAGTGGCCTCCATATTAATAGTGACCCCCTCTAATGGCCACAGTAGAAATAGTATCCTCCCTAGTGGCCCCAGTAGTAATAGTGTTCCTAGTAGTAATAGTGTCCCCTATAGTAGCCTCCAATTTAATAGTGACCCCCTATAATGGCTACAGTAGTCATAATATCATCCTTAGTGGCCCAAGTAGTAACAGTAATCTCTAGAGTGGTCCCAGTAGTAAAAGTAACCCCTAGAGTAGTCCCAGGGGTAAGTGTCCCCATAGCGACCCCAGTAGTAACAGTGACCCAGCTAGGTGCCCTAGTAGTATTAGTGACTCCTATAGTGGCCTCAGTAGTAATAACAACCCTTATTAGTAGCCCTAGTCTTAATAATGACCCCCATAGTGGATTTCCAGGCATCTGACAAGCATTTAACTTACTTGCAGTACTGGCTTGGCGGCAGTAGCGCTGCTGTAATCAGAGTGACCTCTGACCTCTTTGCCTGCGTCTGCGTGCAGGAACGCAAACTCCGGGGAAGAGGCCAGGGGTTGCACTGACTACTGCATTGGCGGCTGCTGCCAAGCTAGTACTGCAAGCGAGCTAAATGTTTGCTAAGGTGGAGGTGAGACATGTTGCCAAGCACTCGGCACTTTGGGACAGCGCCCTAAATATGAAACTGTCCTGCAGAATGCGGGATAGTTGGGAGGCACACGTCAGTGTTTGTAGACTAATCAGAGGAATAGCTTAGAGCTCCTTGGCACCAGTGCAAAATTGGGGCCCCATCTATCATGTGCCATGCTTAGTACTTGTGTCGTTGCAGAGCAGAGGGGCCTCTCAAGGGCTTTAGGTGCAACTGCTGCCTCTGCATCCCGAACTGATAATCTAAAGAACACAGACCCACTGCAGCACAGAGTATTTCAGAAGGTAAGCATCCTATTCCTGTAGGAGTCGGTAAGCTGCCCCATAGGCTGCAGATCGCCAACCAAACCCTACTTACATATTGGTGCTCATCTAGTAATCTGTGTTCATGAAGGGCTGGCATGTACAGCAGACAGGGATGAGGTGGCACTGGGCACAGACAGAAGATGCAGTTACATGGCATCTTCATGTAGCACCAGCTTACTTGCGAACCACAGTTAACCAGTTTGCTAACTCTCCCCCAACATACTATCATTATTAATACAATAGTGTTGTCACCATCCCCATACAACTTTGGAAGAGATATTCCCTTGTCCATATTTGTGATGCCATCACTGCCTGTTGAGTGTGCAAACACTTAGTCACAGAAAACCGGCCTCATATATCTGGCAGCTGTGTCTCAATCCTGGCTTGGATCCATGGTGCTGTTGGCATCATCTGGGACTGAATCTTTGTGGGGAGGGACACTGCGGGGTCCTTTGCTCCAGAGATCTTTCTGGCCCATCGATATCTGTTGTTGCCTCTTCAGCCCTCTGGTCATCAGGGCCCTCTTCAACAGCTTCCTCTTCCTTGGCACTGCTTTCTCAGCATAAGGATAGCACTCTGGTCTTCACCAGCAATGGCCACTGCCATGTGCTCTGCTGTGTCTACTGGGTTCACCTTGTGCACTGCTGAGAAGCACACGCTGATGCTGCGTTCACCCGTCTCTCCTGTTCACAGACTGCTGCTGTGATGCAACTACAAATCTATAGACCTGCAGGATATGATGGCAGGAGTGGGTGTAGCCCTTCATTATTTCCTATGGAAGGGTTGTTCTTCTAGGCGGTGATGTGCTAGCCATATCACACCCTTTACACAGCTAACCTCCCACAAAAAGGCACCTGAAGCAACCTTTTCACTTCCCCGTCCCTCCCACTGCCCTCCTGGCATAGGAGCAGGGCTTACTAGTGGTCTCCTCCTCCCCGGACATGGCAATGGGCTGGAGGAGGGGTACAAAGATCGACTGAAAATTCAGAGTTTGATAATAAATACGATAAAAGATAGATTAGGTTCAATTTGATTTGGTTCAAAGCTCGACTGAAAAGTCAGAGCTTGAAAAGTAAATGCAAAAAAAAAGGATAGGTTTTGGTTCAAAGCGTTTCATTGGGAGGACCCCGATTCATCAGGAACCCAATGGATGTAGAAGGAAAGCATCCAACTTTAACGATTGTTCTAGAAAGCCACAGCCTGTACAAAAATATATACGGCTAGATGAATGGCTAAACTGATGAGCAATCGTAACTGCATATCAGAGTATGAGCTCTAGTATGATGGAGTTACAGGGCTACAAAGGATCAAAAAGCCCTACCTGAATTACTGATATAAAAATAGTACTAATGAACCTGCAAAACTATAAAAGCAGCAGTGGATATAGCAACCCTAATGTAATGGCAAATAGAGCAAATGTCAGCCCTGATGGTAGACTGACAAGAGAGTGAGAAATATAACAAACAGTCTAGCTGTCAGCCCTGATGGTAGGCTGACAAGAGAGAACCCTCACACAATTATGTTGACAGACAAAAAAAAGTTATGGCAGCAGAAAATGTATTATATTTATTTATAAAGATATTTTAGTTTTTAAAAGTTGTACAGCAGAAGAACTCTATCAATTTTGTATCATAGTATCTGTACTGAACCATCGAATAGTTACATGTACTGAACCATAGAACCAAGTTGCAATGTCACGTTTGCTACAGTAAGTACACCGTAAAAGCAAGCCCCCTCCAAAAGATGGAATTTCTTTTTTTTTTCATGTCACTCCACTTTTTAAAAAAGTTTTCAGTACATTATATATAGCACCATTGAAAAGTACAACTCATCCCGCAAAAAACAAACTTAAGGGCGCGACTTCACTATTGTCCCACTCCCGAGTTCACTCCATACACCCTCTGTACCACATGACATATTGAGACCAGAAAGGGGTTAAAGAATTGAAGCAGTGATATTCCCGTAGCTTTTAGTGGTCATGGACTGTAAGGGTATGTTCATGCGGTGGATTTTCGCTGCGGACTCCGTGGCAAATCTGCATCCCATTACTAACAACAGGAATCGGCACCATGGTCTACATGCATTTGTGAAATCCGTCTGCAGAAAAAAAAGAAGTCCCTTATGCATTGGGAGCTCTGCAGACAGATGCGAGGGGGGCTTTCACGTGCGACAAAATATTACGCAGGACGCTGTGCAGAAAAATCTGCATGTCTAACGTGTGGAATTGAAAATGGCAGAATATTCCGCAGAGTCCTGCAGAACATTCAGCCCTGCATGAAGTCACCCAGAAAAGGGCTAAATCCATTTGCAGATTCGCAGCCCTCCACTTGTACAGTCGTAGCAGAAATCCGGATTTTGGGGCAGTTTTCATGTTATTCATTGATCTCGGGTTAAGAGGGGTTTTCTGGCTTGGTTTCCTATTCCCAATCATTGTTTTACAGACTTGTTAAAAATCGTACATTGATTTGCAGGAATGCTGCCATCCAATAGGTGGCGCTGCAGAGGTATTCTTCCATCTTCCTTATTTCCATTGATCTGGTTGATGGAAATCCGCCGTATTGCTGCAACATAAATGTGGTATGAGATTACGCAAAGCGTACTGTTTTTTAACGGCGTATGCTGCATGCGTTTGTGATGCGTGTGCGTGTTTTCTACGTCCGTATTGAATCCGCAATAAAGAAAAATGCAAGAAGGCAGAATTTTGATGCAATCCCCTAGGCCTTAATGGGAGATTTTGGTCCGTAAATATGAATATTGGACGTTTATTTTTTTTTAATATGGACGAACAATCCACGGGAAAAAAAACGCTCATCTGGATACATCAATACAAATCAATGGTGTGAAATGCTGTCCGTCCGTGAAAAGTGCGAATATAATACGGATAGAACATGCACCTGTGTCAATGGGCCATAAATTGACATGTTGGGGAATTAGAATTGGGGAATTGAAATACTACTGGGGTCTTCTTATGTGATAGAGGGTCCTTAGTGCCCCCTAAGGCTCCAGACCTGGTAGTGACTACTACCTCTGCACCCCCTATAGCTACACCCCTGCTGCTCACACGGTCATTGAGTTCTATGGAGTCGCTCTGCCACCACTGTGACCCAGAGGCTGCAAAAAGTCCAAGCTTGGTGGATTTTTTTGTGACCTGCACCTCGCAGTCACGTAAACCTGTGACTGGCACGGCAACCCCATGGCCCTTAATGATAATGCGAGATCGCAGGGCTGCACAGCAATCTTTGGTCCGGCGATCCTTAAAGAGGTTGTACCGAGATTCTAAATTATCCCTTATCCTGTATAACTTGCTGATCGGTGGGGGTCTCAGGAGACCCCTGCAGATCTGTATAATAGAACTCCCATGTCCTGTTCTGCCTGTCCCGGCAGTATCGCTTCTTCCCCCACAGAGATATCAGTGCTGGCTGGGCATTCCTTTTAATGGGGCTGATGGAAATACCCAAGTGGGTGTCGCTCAGGTATCTCGGCAGCCCCATTGACAGTGAATGGAACGTTAGTGCGCTTGCACCACCAGGGCTCATTTCAGTCTCTTCCTCACTGCGGGCGGTGCAGTAACCCCGCAGTGAGGAGGACTGGCTTCCCTGACCCCCGATCTCGAGATCTCAGGGGTCTCAGCAGTCAGATCCCCAATGATCAGCAAGTTATCCCCTATCTTAGGACTCATGCCCACGGCCAGGTCAGAGTCCGACTGCGAAATCTCACAGCAGAATCAGAGCTGGCGACCCCCCAGAGACCCTATACTCACCTGTCCGGATCTGCTGCGAGTGTCTTACCTGGTGAGCCGGCGTGTATGCGCAGTGCATGACGTGCTGGGCTGTGACGCAGATTCCCGAGATACTCCGCAGTGCCCACAGCGTAGAATATCGCAGGACGGCTGTAATGGAAACCGTCTATGCGATTTTCCGCACAAGATAGAACGCGCTGCGATTCTTTCCCGCGGGCGAAAAATTGCAGTTGATTTCAGCTCATGGGGAGGGGAGAATCTTCTAACACAGCCTATCTATGGACGAACATTGCGGCATCCGGCCGTGAATTCCGCAGCGATAATCCGTCCGTGGACATTAGCCCTTATGTATAGGCGATAACTTGCAATCTTGGTAGAACCGTTTTAAGGCGCCTATCCTCTAGATACAATTGATACAATCCCTATTAACAAGTGCAGCTACTGCTTCGGTGAGCTTCCTTTGGGCATTGCCCCTTTTGCCCCCTCTATCATCTGGCCTTGACTTCTGTGAGTTCCCTCAACCACTCAGCCAAGAAGAAGTTTTCAAGACTCAAGTTGGAATGTGATGATTGCCGTTCTGGTGGGCAGTTACTTCCGACCCCGCGAATTGCCCTAATCTAAGGTTAATTAACCCCCGTTGATTTGGCCCATGGTCTCCTCGTTGGAGCGACTGGTAGTTCTGAGACTTTCCTCTACAATATACAGAACCGTGTCAGGCGAGGACAGCCAAGGAAAACGCTCTTGTGGTTGTATTCCTCTGTCCCTTGCGGATACGGGCAACTGCCAATGTGCTTAAAATCCCAGCGTCCCCCTGTGATGGGGAAACGAAGCAGAGTTACAGAGTTGAGTCTGGACCGAAGGGGGTTAATTCTACCCAGTCTGCTTAATGGAAGCAGCAAAACTTTCCAGCTGAGAGAAAGCAAGACAGCCCCACATCCGCTCCACGAGTCATTACTTCATGAGCAGCTACTGCATGTTGTCCAAGTAAATCTCACTTCCTGCGGGTAAAGCGGCTTCTGCTGCAGACGACCGTGCCAGGGAAATGATGAATTCTTCCTACGACATGGAGTAAATTCAGAACACACTGAATGGAGAAGGACACAGTAGATGTTGTTGCTGAGGGTAGAGTAGGACTCCCCTTCGGTTTGGCTGGAGTAGATACAACAAGGCCTCATTAGTAATGGTGTAATAGGTGGATGGCGTGGCGGTGGGTCTCTCATCGGTGGCGCTTGAAGCGCCCGTTCTGTTCCCCTCTACCACATCTTGGACCGGAGGGGTCGGAGCTTTGCATTAACAGACAGAGCTAAATGATGGAGCTGCTGAGCCACTATAGTAACGGGGACAGAGGCACTGCTCACCCCTCTAACATATCCCTTGCTTTAACGTTGCCAGTCCCCTGGAAACACAGCAAAGCGTGTGGGATGTGTTCCCTGCCTACCACTGCTTGTGTCATCCTGCCAACTACACCAGGATGTAGCAGGTGGATGGTATGTAATGGCATGGGGGTGGATCTTTTATCTGTGGCACCTGAAGCACCAGTTCAGATACCCTCTGCCACATCTTGGACCAGATGGCAGCAGATGGAGCCACTTGACTGAGTTGCTATAGTAAGAGGGGGGCAGAGGCACTACTGACCCCCCTTACATAGTTATATAGTAGTGTTTCCCAAACTCCACTCCTCATGACCCCCCAACAGGTCATGACTTGAGGATGTCCTATAGAGGAAACACCTGTAGCAAGATCTGAGGCAAAGACAATAATTAAATCACCTGACCTGTTGGGGGTCGTGAGGACTGGAGTTTGGGAAACACTAGTATACAGTATGGCAACCTGAGCCTTTTGGTCAAGAGGTCTTGATCTTCAACCCCCACTCTGCTGCACCAGTCCATACCAATATTAACATGGTCACCAACATTGTACACTTCCTTGGCCTACAATCTGTACGAAAGGCCTCCACCACGCTGTAGACGTATGGGTAGAGTTTAAGGGGTTTTCCAGTAAAATACTATTGATGACCTATCATCAGGATAAGTCATTAATAGTTGAACGACCGGGGTCCGTTGCTCAGGACCCTGAACGATCAGTTGTGTGGGCGCATGCTGTCAAGCCTCTTCACCGACCTCGGTGTAGTGGCCGGCCCTTGTAACTGCAGGCACAGCTCTTATTGAAGTCAGTGCGAGCCATGCCTGCAGTTACAAGCGCCGGCCACTATAGGGAGGTCGGCGCAGAGGCTTCCTCACTGACCTCTGTGTTGTTGCGGCGCTGACGGCATGCGCCCACTCAGCTGATCAGTTGGGGTCCTGAGTGACGGGCACCGACCGATGAACTATTGATGACCCATCCTGATGATAGGTCATCAATAGTATTTCACTGGAAAACACCTTCAAGAAGGGTGGGTGATCTAACACCGAAATGTCCTTCACCAAGCACTTGTTCTTTAGGATGGAGCATTTCGGTTCCAGACCATCATCTTCTAAGGATCCATTGCACTAGGGTTGCCTGACTTCATGCTGCTTACACCATAATCTGAAGAAAACATAACAGACGTATTATAAGTGAAGACTCAAGATTTTATAAAGTTCATAGCGATCTCACGCCCCATAATTTAACCCCTTCATGACATGGCCTATTTTGGGCTTAAAGGGGTTGTCCCGCGGCAGCAAGTGGGTCTATACACTTCTGTATGGCCATATTAATGCACTTTGTAATGTACATTGTGCATTAATTATGAGCCATACAGAAGTTATAAAAAGTTTTATACTTACCTGCTCCGTTGCTGGCGCCCTCGTTCCCATGGAGCCGACTAATTTTCGCCCTCCGATGGCCAAATTAGCCGCGCTTGCGCAGTCCGGGTCTTCTGCTCTCTTCAATGGAGCCGCTCGTGCAGAATGCCGGCTCCATGTAGCTCCACCCTGTCACGTGCCGATTCCAGCCAATCAGGAGGCTGGAATCGGCAATGGACCGCACAGAAGAGCTGCGGTCCACGGGGGGGAGCAGACCCCGGCGGCCATCTTCAGCAGGTAAGTATGAAGACGCCGGACCGCCGGGATTCAGGTAAGCGCTGAGCGGTTTGTTTTTTTAACCCCTGCATCGGGGTTGTCTCGCGCCGAACGGGGGGGGGGGGGGGGGGGTTAAAAAAAAAAAACAACGTTTCGGCGCGGGACAACCCCTTTAAGGACGCAACAATTTTTGGCGGATTTTCTTCTCCATTTATCAAAAGCTATAACTTTTTTATTTTTCCGTCGACGCGGCCGTATAAGGGCTTGTTTTTTGTGTGGCGAACTGTAGTTTTTATCGGCGCCATTTTTGGGTACATAGGCTATATTGTAAAACTTTTATTATTTTTTTATGATAACAGGGAGAGAAAACGCATCAATTCTGCCATAGATTTTTTTTACAGCGTTAATCATGCAGCATAAATGATACAAGACATTTTTTCTGCGGGTCGAAACGGTTACAACGAGACCAAAATTCTTACATTTTTTGTGGGTTTTTCCACTTTTCTGCAATAAAAGCTTTTTTTGGAAAGCTTTTTTTTTTTCTAAATTGCTGCATTCAAAGTCCTGTAACTTTTTTTATTTTTTTATGTACGGAGCTCAATGAGGGCTTATTATTTGTGGGGTACATACGGCTTTTTTGATCACTTTTATTGCGTTTTTAGCGTGTTTTTACGCTTTTTTCCGTGCACAGTCAAAAACATGTGTAACTTATTGTACGCGTTGTTACGGATGCGACCATACCAAATATGTGGGGTTTTTATTTAGTTTTTACCTGTTTTTGTACTAATATGAGAAAAAGCATAAAAAGGGGTTAACTTTTTTTAACATTTTTCTTTTTTATTCATTTTTTTATCATTTATTTATTTATTTTTTTTTTACACATAATCTGAGTCCCTCTGAGGGACTTGCAGCACAGCACTGATGATTGCTGTGATAAGGCATGGCAGGGCTAAGGCCCTGCCATGCCTTACCGCTTATACAGCGATCACAGGCTATGGCACTACAGGACGTCCTGTTGTCATGGCAACAGGCCGGGCTCTCTGCGATTATATCGCGAGAGCCCGCCAACTTCACAGAGGGAGCGGGCTCCCTCTGTGAACACTTCCCATGCCGCGATTTACATAGATCGCAGCAGGGAAGGGGTTAACAGTGGGGGGGGGGGGGGGGGCGCATCTCCGATGCACCCCCACTGTTGCAGCGGGACGCCAGCTGTGACTGACAGCCGGCTCCCGCTGCGGGACAGCGTGAGATCATAAGTAACCTCGCGCTATCCCCAGGACGCAAGTTTACACCCTGTTTCGGGAAGTACCGCGCTGCCAGGACGTAAACTTAAGCCCTGGATCGGGAAGGGGGTTAAAGGACCTAAGGTACATTTACGCGGTATCCTGGGTCCTTCACCACTAGGTGCCCCAGACTGTTGTCCTAATTGTTATCAGCAAGCAAGAATCGGTAATTTTTAGACCTCGGTGTATACGAGTATGCGCAAAAATGCTTGCCTCAGCACAACGTATTTGCACGAGGTAGATCTGCACATGTATCGGCACATAGTACAGTACTTTTCTCGCATGCAGTTTAGGGCTTTTCGCGCATGGGACACTACTACGCCCCGATTTAGGAGGCTATTTGGCCTAATGAGGTCCTGATGTGGTTTTTTTTCATGGAATGGCGCAGGATACAGCACATTTGCACGCCTCCTATAGACTTCTATGGGGACTTTTGCTGCGCAAATGTGTAAATAAATAGAGCACGATGCGTTTTTTTCTGCGCGCACGAAAAAGAGAATTGGGAGTAAGCCCATTGAAATCAATGTGTAATATTCTTGGCGTATTGCGCACGCAAATATGTTTGTGTGAAAGGGCCCTAAGGTTTAATTCACACTTAACAAGGACACCTCTTAGTATCTTCGCCTACATGGAGTCTTCTTTATGGAGGTGCTCAAGGATGTGGTCTAACACACGCCCCCTCCAGACGGAGAAAGGAACAGAATATTTGCCAACCCTCTAATCCAGAAGCAGAGGCGTAACTTGAAGCTCCTGGGCCCCAATTATAATGCTTTATTCATAGTACTGGGCTCCCTATATGGAGAAGAGAGGCCTTATGGGGCCCCCTAAGGCTCCCAGGCCCGGGTGCAACGGCATCCCCTGCACCCCCTATAGTTATGCCCCTGTCCAGAAGTCATCAGTGGTCTGGACAAAGGGTTGTACTGAAGGAAGCGATAAAGGTTTGCAGGTAGATGAGGAACATCATGACCACATGGATTCCTCCAAGGGGGTCCTATAGTAGAAGAGGCGTAAGTTGAAGATTTGGGGCCCCAATGCAAAACCTGTAACAGGGCCCCCAACTATAATGCTTTATTCATAGTACTGGGCTCCCTATATGGAGAAGAGAGGCCTTATGGGCCCCCTAAGGCTCCTGGGCCCGAGAGCAACTGCGTCCCCTATAGTTACCTATAGCCCCTGCGAGTAGTATGGATCCCTTTATGTGCCATATGCCCTTGCAGGCAAAGCAACTACTCATTAGCCCTCATGCCCACGGGCGGATTTGAATTGCAGAATTCGCGATTGCCGCCTGTGCAAGAGATCCCCTGTTCAAGTTGCCCATTGGAAAGCATGGAGCATCCTCAGCTCCACGCACACATGGCATCTCATTTGCAGATTCGGCATGCTCCATTTTAGTGCGGATTTCGCGCGGACGGGCTCCATTGATCTCTACGGAAGCATTCGGTCAGTAATGCATGCGAAATGACACTGCGGATGCATTGCAGATTTGTAGGCGGATCGTTAGAGACCAAGCAGGGAGGAGGGGGAGGGCACGATTGGGCTTGCAATTTTTTTCCCGCGCAGATGATCCGCTATGCATCCGTGTACATCCGCACGGAAAAACCATCGAATCCGCGATCTCCCGCAAGCATTTAAAACTCAATTACGCAATGACTCGCAGGTCATCCGTGGCGGAAATCCGCATGCGGAATCCATGTGTGCCGTGTGCATGAGGCCTTACTCTGCTCGCCATCCCAGTGAACCCCCTCGATCAATCAGATTAAGGCCGCCTGCAGACAGGTGGATTTGCATTGCGGGATCTGGAGCGGGCATCTGCCTCCATATTCGGCAGCAAATACCGCCCATAGCATGCTATGGAAAAGTGATTCGTCCTGCACAAGAGCGGAAACCAATTGCGGTTACCGCTCACGGGCAGGAAGAATCCCAGCATGACCATTTTTGCACGTATTCCGCGCTGATGGCTTACATTAATCGGAAGCTGTCTGATCCGCAGCCCTTATGGGATGTTCCTATGGACGATCTACTTGGGTGATTCATGATTCAACACTCTGCTACGACTGACCTAGACTTGGGACTCAACAGACACCAGGTATCCAATGGGTCATCAGAGGAGACCACTTGTCCTAGACCTTTGCTGGACTGTTTGGCTCAGAGGGTTAGGGAGTCCCTTCATCCTTTCAGATCCTTACTACATCCCAACTGCCGGATGTAATATCACATTGAAGAGCATATTACAAATACCGCAACTGTGGTCATGTATGTGCAAAGTCATACCTTATTCAGTGGCCATCTGTGACTTATGAGAGGGCATCAAACTGGAGATGCTGATGGGGTCCAGAGCTCTTGAAGATCCTGACTGGCGACTGTGCGGTACGGTATATAGGCAGACTTTTTGGAACGCTTTGTGGCTCCTTTGCTGCGATTGCCATCAGTGTGGCCCCAAGAGGTGTGACCTCGGGCTCTACTATGCTGTTCATATGATTGGGGCTTAAGGTAACTGTTACCTATCCTGTCTCCACGTCCGTACATCTACTGTGTGATCCATTTACCAATGCCAGGAGACAAGCATTAATACTTCATTGACCTCTTTGGCCCCTCAATGTCATCATACCAACAATTCATCGTACAATCCCACTTCACCGCCATAGTAATAGGATCTTCACTCTTCACAGATTCGTGGTCTATTCCCAACAGAGAAGTGAATTCCAGATACTGCTTAAATGACAAAGCGGAAGTGACCCTGCCCATAAGAGCTTACAATCTATTCAGGTGCAAATGGCCTTACCATGTGATGCATTGAAGCATCTGCATACAGTACATAGTACAGATGAATAGGTACAGCCTGGTTAATAGGAGGGAAGGGGTTGTAAAAAATTTGCAAAAAAGGGTCTACTGCCCCCCCCCCTCCCAACCCCTCCACCCCGAAATGAATACAGCTGAGAGGCAATGCCAGATACAGTTTGTAGACAAGGGTGGCACTGCTTGTGGGGAAAACAATTTATAGAGGGTTGTTGCCAACTGGGGTCCGTGGCTTCGGGGGGTCTGCAGCACACAGGAACTCAACCATCAGCCCCAAACAATTGGCATTGTGACTAATCAAACTACACCACGTTACCAGTCCTCTAGGGTCCAGTTAGTAGCCTCCTGCGCCCAGGTGAGGCGCTGTGTCAAGGTAATAACAGAGGTGCCATGGTGGGCTTCTACCCCCATAACCCATGGAAGCTAAAGAACGCTGGAGATTTCTGTTTGCATGGACAAATCTAACCAGACCAGTTGTGATCATTAACCCTTTCCAATCCACTGTCTGACCTGTGAAGACATTATGATTTAAGGCTGTACAGCTCCGATGTTGGAAGACGTCCGTCGGGGTTCTCTTACTGTATATTGCCAGCCTCTCTGCTGTCGGAGCCTATCCAACGTGTCACCTCATGCAGTACTGGCTTTAGCCAGCAGGTAGCGCTGTTGTATTATGGCAGAAAAAGAGTAAGCCCCCCTAGGAAAACCAGGATACAAATTGGATTGGAAAGGGTTAAACACCCATGGGCGGTCCCTGCTGGTGGTAAAACCTCGTAGAATGTATTTCCGGTACACACGTGACACTGCAGATCACAGAACTTCAAGGATAGAACGTTCCGTCCATCTAGCGCCCACTATCCCGCCTCGTTCCAACTACGATAATTCACATCGCCTTGCCCTGAACACGTTGGCCAGTGTTCAACCTCACAAGATAACTCCGCGCAATTTATACAGGTGTGGGCGTTCCTTGAGATAACACCACTTCATAGTCAACTTACTGCTATCCCAGGATTTCTGGCAAAAAAAATACGTCCGTTACCAAAAATACAACAAAAATACTATTTTACAGCCGCTGATGCCAGGATTTCCTGGACCAAAGGAAGTCCCAGAGTAGACGGGTCCTGCGTCTGTCCTTACTGCTTCCCCTCAATTTAATGGGGAATACCTCTTTAAGAAAAAGGCAAATTGCACATTTTGTGAGCCGGACTCAGAAATGAAGGCATCAGTGCCCCCAGCACCTTGAGGGTCCCCCCAGCACCTGGGGGACCCTCAATGTCTACATATAGTGACAGTAGAGTGATCAGCACAATGCATGCAAATGTTTGATACATTGTATCTAGTAGGTTCCCAGATCCCAGCAGTGAGAGGAGCATGGGGAGGAAGGGAGGGGAGGGAAGGAGTCATCGCCCCGCCCAGCTTATAGCAGTCAAGGGGGGGAGGGGAGCAGCACAGCCCAGTCTGTGTTTATTGCAGCTCCTGCCTGTATTTATGCAGAAGGGGGGAGGGCAAAGAAAGAAAGGAAAAAAAGGGGAAAGAAAGGAAGGAGGGAGGGGATAGTGAGGCAGAAAATAACTGATTTTCTCCTATCTCTCTCAGGCACCTACACCCTGCACTCAGCTGATAAATCTGGGCCTTGCAATTTTTTGCACCACTTCTGTCTGCCTGCATTTTTGCTTTTCTTTTTGCATTGCTGCCCCTTCCTGCTGGATGTGGGGAGAGGAGTGCCCAGACTATGGCAAGGATGGTGCATGCTGGGCAGGGGCTCCTGGAAAGCCGGAGGATCTAACAGGCCTCTGTGGATTTACCAAAACTGGATCTGCTTTACAAAAGGAGAAGATAAGAAGAATTTCCTTAAGGAGGCGAGAAAACTGCTGGGAAGGAGCTTGCTGAAAACAACTGCATGGGCAGCAGCCCTCCATACCCACCGGCAAATTGGTGCATTGCAAAACACTGCTGTGGTGACTCCTAGGAATTGGGCAGATGCCTTAAGCACGCTTGTTGAAAAATCTTATTTTTTTATTTTGTTTTTATTTGCTGCTGGATTTCTTTTTTTTCCCTTTTTTAATTGTTTTTAGTATTTTTTTTTTATTATTTATTTGGTATTTGGACCCCCCATGCTGAGGAATATAATAATCGGTTCATGCAGAGGATGAAAACCACTGCATCATGTCATTCTGAATACCGGGGGTTAAAAGTTTGCCTTGTCAACATAACAACAGCTGTTAAAACAAATCGCAATTTTTTTTTTTTTTTGCGAATGGTTTGTGATGTTGGGGCCGGAAAATAAGGGGCTGTAATTTTTTTTTATTTTTTGTTTTAAACTTTTTTTTTTATTTTTTTTTTTTTTATTTAATTTTTTTTTTTGTGCGAATACCTGAATCAAAAGTATTGGCGCAGAACAGAAAGGTGGTGAAGACTCAAGATGGGGTCGTTTGTCCCCTTAGCCTGTACGCGTTGAAAAAGGCCAAAATCTTATTATTTTAGTTCTATATTTTCCAACATCTTAACCAATCTGGGGACAAAACACTGGATTTTGCGATATCTGTGGCAAAAATGAGCATCAGTTCCCCTCCGACATCGATTGACAGGTAATGGCGTGTTTTTTAATAACTGCTGCGTTCTTGTTATTAGAGATGGTGCATAAAATCTAATGTATCCTAGAATAATGTATCAATTGATACAATGTATCAATTTTCCGTCATGTGACCACAATTCAGCGTTCTGATTGCTCCTGATTATCTGACAGCTCGTCTTCCTAGTGATACATAAACGTAAATCCGCCGCGTAATACGCAGTGACTAGAGCTCATTGATTTCAATAGGCTCATTCACAGCTGCGCATTTTTCACGCGACTTTGGGCTCTTCCACGCGGCTGTATTGCGTATATCGGTCCGTGTCCATGCAGCGTATTCGCAGACCGAAATACGCCAACTCCTTGCGTGCTATCAGCAGTTTATGCACATATATGCGCTCATTGATTTTTGCGCGTAAGGCATTCTTCACACGAGCATATGCGCAAAACCGCTCACCGCAGCACATGAACGAGGTTGGATGAGGTACTTTTTGCGCGCATGCGATACACCCTATTTGTGGCTTAAAAGGCTCATTCGCCTAATAAGGCTGAGACTCCCGCATTTTGCGCAGTGTTCCACACTTCCTGTAGACTTCTATGGGGGCATTTGCTGCGCAAAACGCAAAAATATAAAGCAGGTCCTATTTTTTTCCGTGCTTATAAAACACGTGACAGAAAATCCATTAAAATCAATGAGTTCTGTTGCGCCTGCAGATTTTGCGCACACACATACCCGCGCAAATGAAGTCCTCTAAATACGCAGTCAATACACATTTTTCTGCATATTTACGCACGGGCACTATTTTGGACTATTTTGGTGTATAATAAGCACCATGATAGCAAATGTTGCGGGTTTTTAAATTTTTTTTTCCCCTTTTTCACGCGATCAGCTGTGAATGAACCCATTAAAATCAGTGCGTATTTTCATTCCTGCGAAAGAGCCTTTCAGGCATGTGACAAAAAACCCCGCAGGATGTTCTATCTTGGTACACGCTACGCGCGAAATGGCCCCTTGAAATCAATGGACATGCACAAATACGCATTAAGTACTCAAAAAATTGCGCATAAGATTTCAAAAAATTTTTTTTAATGGTTTCTTGCGTTTTCTTTTTATGCGTGTGACTACATTGCCAATAGGCAGAAACACGAAGCGGATCAATGTATTTCCGTTCGTGAATACGCAGTATGGCCGTGTTAAAGAGCTCCAATACAGTGCCGGTTATCTCAGCACCTTTCATTCAGGTGGAAAACTTTTTTTTTTTTTTTCTCTCTCTACTGTGGTTGTTGTGTTTTGTGTTTTTGGAATGACGTCCGGAAGGTTTTTGACCCGTCTGGCTTACCTTACAGTGTTTGAAATCCGTTTCCTTAGGCGTCCTGAGACTTGATGATGCAAGCAGCGTTTGCTTGGATGCCGGGCGGAAAGAATAATTTTATGGATGAATTATTTCTTACAAATGTGTTGCATGAATGATCCGCCTACAAGAATTTTTTTTTTCTCAACCATAAAGTATTTGGAGTGCCATCTAATGTGTGTGTATATAGTGTCGGACCGGGGTGCCTAGAGCCCACCCAAAAAAATGTAATCTAGTGGTCAACTGTATAGGTGAATGAAAAATATGGCCTATCTATATCTACTGCAATGGTTGTACAGTGCATGGGGGGGGGGGGGGGGGGTTGGGAGCCCACTCCTTCCTCAGGTCCCTTGGGGGCTTCACCTGCTCCCCTGTGGGCCAGTCCAAGCCTGTGTATGTATATATATATTTTTTTAATTGGTGATGAACTCCTTTTGTGCAAATTCTTGAATATGATATTTTTGTGCCCTGCAAAGCTTGTGTTATCCCGGTGGGTAATGCATGAAGAGCAAGGTCTACTACTAGACCGCCACTGGCTTTACCTTGGTGAATTGAATGATCGGACTGGGGTTCTCTTAACCCTAAGGTTGGCCTCCATTATTAGTTGTCAAGGATTGAGGCGGTGGAGAGGAGGAGTTTCTATCTCCGAAGGTAAGCTGTGCTTGGCCATGTCCACCTGCTCAGCCGACTTGGCCATGTCCACCTGCTCAGCCGACTTGGCCATGTCCACCTGCTCAGCCGACTTGGCCATGTCCACCTGCTCAGCCGACTTGGCCATGTCCACCTGCTCAGCCGACTTGGCCATGTCCACCTGCTCAGCCGACTTGCCCCAGTCTTTTGGTTACTGATGTTCTGGAGGCCAGACCTCGCTCAGCACAGTAGCAGCCTTACCTTCACCTCCCGATGGGAGACAAGGCTTTGTGTTTACTTTGAGAATGCTTTTCTCAGCTGTTTTCTGCTATGTCATAGCTTGGGACTTACTAGTTTAACTGGACGAGTTGTTGTAGCGTTTGGTGTAACCTTGAGACTTGGCTGTTTTTATGTATCTTGCTATAGACCTTTCAGGCCTTGGAGATAGAAAAAGGAGAAATTCAACTATTTGTTGGCTTCCAACCTGGTGGTAGGCTTCTTTTAGACTCTCCGGTTGACCGAAAGACCCGAAATGTGAACGCCCCCTTTAACATCAGCTGTAGTTTACTTTCATAGTTAGCTTTGGGGGTTGTTTGATTTCGAAAATCTGTTTTCAAGTACACTACTAGTTCTATCTCTTAATTAATAAGGGGGGTCTCTAGTTTGGAACCTCCATCAATTTGACACAAAACCGTGCAGCTACAAAGAGTGTCTCTCATTCTGGAGGACCCAGCATGTCCACGCGTTATATAACTAGCTCTTTGATTTCAATGGACACTGTGTAATGTCTCATTTCCCCTGTGGGGGAGCTGCAGTAGAATTAAACTCTTGCTGCCTGGTTTCCCCGCAGATTACAGCTGATCACTAGGTGACCGAAGTAGTTGTAAAAAGTGTCAGGGATGGGGCAAAAGCCTGAAAAGTTGCAAAATCTGCATAAGTGGCCCTTGCGCAAAATTTTGTGACTTTTCTACACCAAAAAACTGGTGTAAAGCCTTCTTCAATGTCCCCCTATGCATGGCTGTGCAGAAGAGTTTGCAAGAATTTTGCCAGTACTACTCAATCTATGATGGTGGCTTGCGATTTTGCTAAAATGACTTGGTAACTTACTGTTGGTTTACAAGACTTAAAGGGGTTGTCCCGCGATGACAAGTTAAGTTATACACTTCTGTATGGCCATATTAATGCACTTTGTAATATACATTGTGCATGAAATATGAGCCATACAGAAGTTATATACTCACCTTCCCTGTGCTGGCGTCCCCGTCTCCATGGTGCCGTCTAATTTCAGCGTCTAATCGCTCGCTTAGACGCGCTTGCGCAGAAGGGTCTTCTCCCTTCTGGTCGGTCCGGGCACGAGCGGCGTTCTGGCTCCACCCCTTCTACGCGTCATCGCGTAGCTCCGCCCCGTCACGTGTGCCGATTCCAGCCAATCAGGAGGCTGGAATCGGCAATGGACCGCACAGAGCCCACGGTGCACCATGGGAGAAGACCCGCGGTGCATCGTGGGTGAAGATCCCGGCGGCCATCTTGGAGTAAAAGAAGGAAGAAGTTGCAGAGAGGGGATTCGGGTAAGTAAAATTTTTTTTTAAAATTCCAACACATCCCTTGGGTTTGTCCTGCGCTGAACGGGGGGCCCATGCAAAAAAAAAAAAAAACGTTTCGGCGCGGGACAACCCCTTTAAAACAACCTTCCAGTCCTGCACAAACAAATATGGCTGCACCGCTTCTCTGACTACTTGATATAGGCTGTGTATTGGTAGTTTAAGACACGACATGCTGCTCTGATTGGCCAGCTCAGCTCACATGGGCAGCACTGGCCAATCAAAGCAGCATGTAATATCTTGGACTAAGGATGTGAATCAATCAGTCAGAGATGCTGGTGTGGATGTCTGATTGTCCAGGGCCTGGAGGACCCTACCTTAGGTGAACGTTTGCTGAGATTGTCAACTTTGGTTCGATCGGACAACCATATGATATGTATGATAGTGACCAAGTTTTCCCACAATGACCGATGTTGGGGTGGTAAGAAGGATTGTGCAGTTGGATTTCAACATGTGTGATCTCACGGGAGATAAGCCAGCAGTGGCGTATTGCTGCTCGTGCAGGTGTAGTTTGGAGCGGACGGGTTGTTAGGAGAAATGGCTCTTGGCTGAATGAGCGTTCCGTCTACTGTGTATAGACATCTTTCGGTTATACTATAAGAGTAATGGTCCCATAACACCAGGGATGGACTAAATACTGTCCATTTCAGCAGCCACTTAATTTAGCCCCGAAGACATTGTGACGTTCATAGTAGCCCAGAAGTAAGAATTTTTATAGACCTCAATTAAAGGCAATGGCCAAAGCCAATCAAGACAACTCTAAAGGCCCATTTAGACCCAATGATTCTCGCTCAAAGCCGTCTTTTGAGCGAATATCATTGAGTCTAAACGCGCGGCCAATGCACAGTTTTCGTTAACGATGAGTCATATCCGGACCAGCGCTCAGTTCTCAGCGGGATACTGCTGATACTATTGTCCCCTCGGAGAATACAGCAGAAGTATGCAGAAGACAGCGCTCCAGCTGTGTTCTGCATATTCCGTTCGGAGCGCTCTGCTGTATACCAGCTGAGCGCTTGGAGAACACAGCAGAAGTATGCAGAAGACAGCACTCCAGCTGTGTTCTGCATACCCCGTTCGTAGCGCTCCGCTGTATACCAGCGGAGCGCTTGGAGAACACAGCAGAAGTCAGTGCTCTAGTTGTCTTCTGTATACCCGGCTTGGAGCGTTCAGCTGTATACCAGCTGAGCACGCCGTGAACACAGCTGGAGTATGCAGAAGACAGAGCTCCAGCTGTCTTCCGTATACCTCGCTCAGAGCCCTCAGCTATAAACCAGCTGAGCGCTCCGTGAACACAGCAGAAGTATACAGAAGACAGCCCTCCAGCAGTGTTCAGCACTCCGTGCTCAGAGTGCTCAGCGGGATACCAGCTAAGCGCTCTGTGAACACAGCAGAAGTATGCAGAAGACAGCTCTCCAGCTGTGTTCTGCATACCCAGCTTGGAGCGCTCATCTGTAAACCAGCTGAGCGCTCCGAGAAGACAACAGCTGTATGCAGAAGATAGCAGTTCCACTTCATACAGCGTGAGCCTTCATTTACACACTTATGCAAAATGAACGCTCAAAACTGTCACTTAAACTGCCGTTTGAGCGAATTTTGAGTGATAATCGTTGTGTCTAAATGGCCCTCAAGGTAGGAACAGCCAAACGTTCCCAATAGGTCAACCTCCTCTTAGGCATTAAAGGTTGTCCACAGATCAAATAAATCAAAGGTACACTTAAATTGCACATCAGATCTTGAGGCTCTCCATCTTTCATGCCTGCCACATGCGCTGTGTGTGAAGCTGTTCTCATCTCTGACTACAGCGGGGCACCAATGGTGGACCTGCCAATTCTGAAGCTCTCTGGTGAATGCCAATCAAGCTGCACAGTGTTGGTCTGCAAGCACAGGTCCCACTACAGGACGTCTGGCCCTCATAGTATGACAGGTTGGTCAGAAACCCACTTGAGGTCATTTTGTAGGGCTCTGGCTGCGCTCCTCCTGTTCATCGGGTCCTGATGCTGAGCTGATGCCCTTCTGTTCAGCTCTCCTCATATAACGGCCATGCCCTAGTATCTGCTCCGTGCTTTTGAGGGGAACCCAACAAATCTTGCTCCGGCGCGTAGAGATGTGCCATCTTGGAAGAGCAGGACTACCTGTAACACCTGATTGGGCTGCAGGTACCCCTCATGTACCAGTAGTGACAAGGACAATGGCAAAACGCAGAACTAGAGAAGAAATGGTCAGGAAGGAGGAGGAGAAAGTAATTGTCTCCAGTCCCTTTTTTGGGTTTCCTTGGTGTTGCCTCTCCGGGGCTCTGGGTGTCACTTCCACTTGCACTAAAAGCAGGCGAAACAGATTCTTGCATAACAAAAAACACTTGTGGCTTAAACTCCCCCCAAAGCCGCAGCCAATACCGTGTTTCCCCCAAAATAAGACCCTGTCTTATATTGCCCCCCAAAGAGGCACAGGGTCTTATTTTCTAGGGGAAGTTTTATACTTACCTAGCAGGCACCGTCCAGGTCCCGCCCGCTAGTCTCTGCAGTTCCTGGCAGGCTTGCTTGCAGTTCTCAGTGCCAACAGAACGTTGCTTGCTGGTAACGAGGTTTATAAACCCCGCCTCAAGCAAGAGATTGCTCTGATTGGCTGAGCGGCAGCGCTCAAGAACCTATCACTGCGGCGCTTGATGAACCAATCACAGCCATAGTGCCGCAGCGATTGGCTGAGCCGGGGCGCTCGAGAACCAATCACATAGTGTAGCCAGGGCTTATTTTCAGGGTAGGGCTTTAAGCCCCCACCAGAAAATATTGGTAGGGCTTATTTTAGGGGTAGGTCATACTTTCAGGGAAACACAGTAGTAGCGGCACAATCTTTCTGACGTTGGCAAGATTTTGTGGCTATTGGCAGCCACGGCTTGGGTGGAGTTTCAGACGCAGCGTTTTTTGCTATGTGAAGAAGCAGCCTAACTGGACAAAGTGATATCCCTGAAGCGTAAATGATTTTGGGTTATCTAGTGATGCCTACGTGTTCCCCCTCGTCTTCAGAGCAGTGTATAATCTTCCCACAGTGGGGTATGATGGCCGCTGAATAACCAGCGGGGCTTATGACGGCCACAGCTCATACTTGCACCTTTTTGGTGGCTTTGTGCTGTTTTTGTGGATTGCCCCCACTATCTGGCATCTTGACTTGAATTCAGGATGAATAAACTATGATTGGTTTCCTTATTTGAGCATTGGTTTTGTACTTGACTCAAGAAAATCCTTCCTTATTTATTCTATAGTAATCATTAAAACTCGGTTGTTCATGGATAGAACTAGGGGGCGCTACTGACCCCGATGGCCGTTTTGTGCACTCGATTCCAAATTTGATGCCCAAGTCTATGGATCGGCCACTGACCAGGACCTGGGACTGCTGCAGCCAAACACTGGCTGTAGAAGATCACTGCTGCAGCCAGTCATTGGTCACATGACCAACCAGAAAGGACAGAGTGTTTGTGGAGCAATCTTACGTCGTGGAAAACCCCCCTTTAAGGGTAAGTTCACACGTGGACTAAATGGGGTCTATTTTTCAAAATGGATTGTCTGGAGCAAAATTTGTAATTTCTGCATCAAAAACGACACCTTAACGTGGTTTTTGACATGGAAATGATGCAGATTTTGCGTAGCTTTTCCATTGAGGAAAATCTGCACCATTTATGCTACATGTGAACATACTCTAAGGCTGGATTCACACAGGCGGGTGTGTTTATTTTTTTCCCTTGGAAAACTGCCCATTTGGAATGCATTTTTGAGACTTTCACAGCGATCTGCATATTTTTTAGGCCGGTCTCACATGGGCAGGACGGATTCAGCATGTGGGAGCCAGCAGCGGAATCGTTGCCGACCATGGCTGGCGACCCCCCTGTGTATCTGTAATTTCTTTACGGAGGAACAGGAGAGTGAGGCCTCATGTCCACGGGGAAAATCAGGCCCGCCGTGGATTCTTCATGTAGAATCCATAGGGGTCCCTCCTGCCCCGCGGACATGAGGCATAAAAATCAGAATAAACTCACCTGCTCCGGACGATGCGGATCTTCCTTCCTTCGCGGCCGGATCTTCTTTCTTCGGCCCGGCGGATGTGCTCGGCACGCCAGCGGCGTGCTGCGCGCACACGCTGGGCACATCCGCCCGGCCGCAGAAAGAAGATCCAGCCGCGAAGAAGGGAAGAACCGCATCGTCCGGAGCAGGCGAGTTTAATTCTGGTATGGGTCTCCCGCGGATCCGGACGGCTTCCATAGGCTTCAATAGAAGCCTGCGGGAGGCCTACCTGCGGGAGACCTGCACGAAAATGGAGCATGTCCATTTTTTTTTTTTAAACTACCTGAGGGTGTCCAATGCATCCCTATGGGGCGCGGATCCGCGTGCGGGAGAAACGCTGCGGATTTTAAGCCCGTGGATATGAGGCCTTACAATTTCTTTTCTTTTTTTTATTTCCCGTCCCGTGGTAGGCGATTTATGCGGGTCGGATGGCTTCCATTGACTTCGGTGGTAGCCGTCCCTGCGGAATCTGCACAAAAAATAGAACATTCTGCAATTTTATTTCCGATGATCAAGCTGAGAGAAAAGTCTCTTGTGTGAATTGACCCAAAGGGCTCTTTTTCCGTGTGAGTTCTAACCATCTCGGAATCGTATGAACCTGGGAACATCGCCTGTGTGAATACAACCAAAAGAAGGGGTCAATGGACTATCGTATACAGGCCATCAGCCAAGCATGGGCTAGGTGCCCTTCATGGCTGACACAACATATTTTGCAGCTTTGTATACTCACTGTACGATGCCAACGTCTGGCCTGGCACTGAAGTAGTACATTAACACAGAAGGCGGAGGATATTAATATTTGATATCCCTTTCCCCCTGTGTCTCTTGTATTGTGGAGCTACTGACAATTGGAGCCTTTGTTCTGCTTTGTAGGGACAGATTGTAACGCAGGTCTTTACCGTTGAAGAAGCACCTTGGAGCGGGTAGCGGGGCTTACCACAAACAATGACATTGTATTTGGAAAGTGCATTCATAGTAGATGGTGCCAATGCCAAGTATGAGTGGCTCTGGGCCAGTGTATGTTGTCAGGACAGACCCAACACGGTGTAGTCCTCTGGCACGGCGCAGCCTGCCTCCCACCTGCCTCCTCATGTTTTATAGGACTATGAATATTTTATGGAGCCAAATAATAGGAGCTTCAGGATAGCGGTAAACGATGACTCGAGGTCAACCTTGGTCATCATCACCGTATTCATGACTGCCAGCTTGATACCTGACCCTGATTGTATTTGTCCTCGAGTGTTTTTCATTGTTCTCCACGGTGGATGTAATCTGTCTCTAGTCTTTTTGAGTTTCTTGTCCAGTAATGATGATCTACAGAACCGTAGCCCTAGACATACTGACTTCAATGGACATTGGTGGCCCTCCAGATCTCCATGCTTGGGTGATAATGGATGGTGTCCTGAGTAAAGGCCATCTCTGCTACCTCCCAATGCACTGAGAGAGGTTATATAGCGTACATGTCCCTCTTGGACCATCTAAAAGAGCCTCCTAGTTGTTCTTGAGTTGTCCAGTCGTTGGCCCAGAGTTGTTCTTGCATTTCTGAAATGCTATGGGAGGATATTTCGGGCAATAGGAGTATTTGTATTGTAACTAAACTTTCAAAAAAATTTTGGCAAGTCAGAATTCTCATTGGCGGGGTCCGGATGCTGGGAATGATCGCTGAACCAAAGGGGCAGAAGTGCTCATGTGAGCAGTGTAACGCCACTTTCCTACGGGCGACAGCAACATCGCTGCGTTTTCTCACAGCGATATTGAGATTTTCCGTTTCAAGAAAGTCACGCGACTTTGTGGCGCTCTTTTGTCAGGATTTATTTTGGGGGAAGGGTTTTAAATATAAGACCTGTCTGCATTAAAAAAAAACCCAAAACACAATGCATTACCTTACTGCCGCTGTCAGGTCCGCTGCACCTCTCCCCAACACTTGTTTGAAGTCTTCTGTCAGCGTTTCCTGGATTGGAGGTTTAAAACCCCCACCAGCAGGAAGTGCTGCTTTTGACTGGCTGAGTTGCGGCGCTCAAGAACCAATCAGAGCCAGCGCTTGATAAACCAATCACAGCCATTGCATTAAGTGGCTGTGATTGGTTCATTGAGCACTGGCTCTGATTGGCTGAGCCGCGGCACTTGAGAACCAATCACAGGCAGCGCTTCCAGGAGGCGGGGATTTTAAACCTCCAATCCAGGTAGCACTGACAGAAGACTTCAAACAAGTGCCGGGGACCGGCGAGGAGAGGTGTGGCGGACCTGACAGCGGCAGTTAGGCGATGTGTGTTTTTAACTGTAGCTAGGGCTTTTACAGTAGGACCTACCGCACCATGTTTTCATGCTATGTAACAGAAAGGCAGGCTCCATAGGGAAACATGGGCTACAAAACCTCACAAATCACGGCAATGTTCAGCAACCCACAATTTTTTTTTCTTGCAATGTAGCAGCCTACAAAACATCACTAATGTGTAGGAGCTCATTGGAAAGCACGGGCTTCACATACATGAGAATTGTAGCACTGCCGGATCACGATAAAAATGCGCAATTTTTGTTGCTCATGTGAAACCAGACTAAAACTGGTAGATCGGGGAGCGTTCCAAAGTTAGGACCCCCACTGATCCGAAGAATGGTGTGTGTTTGTCCACTTTTCCCGGCTTTTGGTCACTACTGGATCGCTGCTGTGATGTCGCATTGAACGGAGCACTGGCCACACGTGTAGCGCCACGCCATTCATTTCAGTGGATGGAAATAATGGAGTCCAAGCGTTCGACTGTGTCCGTCAACCCCATTGAAATGAATGGAGTGGCCATCACTGCATGTGATGTGCGCAGACATCCAGCAATGGGGTAAATGGGACCTCCTATTTTTGGGATCGATGGGGGTCCCCGTAGTCAGACTTCCACTGATCTATTTTCCCCTATTCAGTGGCTCGGTGAAAACCGGGAAAAAAATGCCCCTTCTCCAGAATACCCCTTTAAAGGAGTTGTCTATCAGAATTCAGCTGTAATACCAGACACAACCATGGTCGGATGTGGCACTGCTTCTGCAAGAAAGCAGCCATGTTTTCCTAAATCTGGACATTTAAACCTCCACAAAGCTTAAAAAATTGACCCATTTGTTTACCCATAACAGGAAACTGCTCTCCGCACCCGGACCGTGGCGGGAAGCTGTCGTCGGCCATTTTTAACATCCTGGAATTTGCGCTGTTTAAGAAAACTCAAAAACTCTTGTAGGAAAAAAAATGTTGAGGGGAACGTCGATTAAGAAAACGAGTGATTGGTGTCCAGGCGTGTGACTACATAGGTGGATGATTCGTAGTAGGGTGGGCTTGGAGCGCCGCAGATTTTAATTTTTTTTTCTTCTACAAGTTCCATTAAAGTTGTTTCCATTTTCGTCTTTCCTGTTTATTTCGGAGCTTCCCGAGAAGGAGATAGAACTGGATTTCAAAGAAAACAGGGTTTGTCTTTAAAATAACTCTCAGCGGGTAAATCTCGGTACAATGAGCCTTTCTTCCTGTTGCACTATCTGATCGATTCCCCACATAGCCTCGCGGACTTGTCCTGTAGAAGTCTTTTATATATATTTTGTGGTTTAAAATCCACAAAAAAAAGAAAAGTTCTTTGTAAAAGTTTTTTTTTTTTACGCTGACAGAAGTATTGGGACAGATTGAAAAATGTGAACATCCAATTTCATCACCTTCAGTCTCGTGTGGGGCCTCCTTCGGCCTCAATGACTGCAGTGACCCCCTAGTCCGTTTTCCACCAAGTTCCCATAGATGTGTGGAGGGATTTGCCTTCATATCTCGAGGAGCTTCAGGTACCGATGATGGGCATGTTGGGCGTAAACTGATACGGCGGTCTAGTTCATCCCAAAGTTGATGGACGGAACCGAGATCTAAACCTTTGGCCAATGAAGTCTGCAGATGTTCTGCTCCTCCACACTGCGTGCCGTATGACATGGGGCTTGGTCATGTTGTAGACACAGAACTGTACCCAAATATCACCACAGGGCAGGTGATGCCACATTGTCTGGGAGGTCTCTGTACCTGTTGGTGTTGAGGGTGGACTTCACTAGAACCAACAGCTCATATGCTTCCCAGCAGAAGCCAAACCTCCTCCAAACCTCCCTATTGGGACGATACAGTCATGTAGAAACTCCATAGTAAAGAGCAGGTTTAAAGGCTGAGGCTCAGAGAACAAAAGACTGAGGCTCAGAGAACAAAAGACTGAGGCTCAGAGAACAAAAGACTGAGGCTCAGAGAACAAAAGGCTGAGGCTCAGAGAACAAAAGGCTGAGGCTCAGAGAACAAAAGGCTGAGGCTCAGAGAACAAAAGGCTGAGGCTCAGAGAACAAAAGGCTGAGGCTCAGAGAACAAAAGGCTGAGGCTCAGAGAACAAAAGGCTGAGGCTCAGAGAACAATAAACAGGCAATGAGAGTGGGCAGGGCCAGTTTTAAAAAGGAAGTCCAATCAGTTGGTGGTGGGACTGCAGGAGCTGGGTTGCAGGAACAAGGAGTAGGGCAGGCTGAATGGCCCACTAGGAAGAGACACTGTCCCGGAGCACAAGAGTTCCCAGGTTCGAGTCCTGACAAATCGATCATTGATGTAGTATTTTCGCCCTATTAATATGCAAGTAACTTTTGTTGTAGCAAATTATTGATATAGTAGTACTGCCCTAATCCTATGCTGGTATCTGTACAGTAATAGATCACTGATGTACAGCCTTTCCCTAAAAATAAGCCCTACCCCTTGGGGGTGGGAAACGATGTTTATTATAGGCCCTCCTGAAAATAAGCCCTAGCAACACTGCATGGAAAAAAAACCAATACAAAGCCCCATCACCAGAAAGAGAGTCCTGTGTCAACGCTGAGGACATGAGACCAGTGCAAGGGACTCAGACATCGGGCAAGCGGAGTATAAGACGCCCCCCCTGAAAATAAGACCCTGTGCCTCTTTAGGCAGTAGTACTGCCCTATGATGGTATCTGCATAGTAATAGATCACTGATGTAGTAGTATCACCCTAATCCTGTGCTGGTATCTGCATTTCGGAAATACAAGGTGTGTATATATATATATATATATATATATGACTGTATCGAGGGGTTGTATCGCTGTCACATGACCCACTATTATAAAAACGCACGGTCTGTTTTCTGCGCGGCTGACTCATCGCTTTCATTTTTATCCCGGTTGCAGCTCTGTGTACTCTTTTTATAACTTAATTTTGGTGCCAGACACCCCTGGGATGACTGCTGCCGGCGGAGGCCTGGTCATTTTTCTGCATGGTCAGGCACGCGGTTCTCGGTGTCTGACAGAGGATATAATTGTTTTCTGAAATTGTCAGGTTGGAGACAAATTGCTTGCTGGAGCCGAGCCGCATTCATCGACTCTTCGGCCTATAGATTACTGTATACAGCTCTTCAGGGTCAATCTCAGCATTTTCAGTTCATTTTTCTCCTTCATGCCATGTACTGTAATAGTCCTCTGCCTAGCTGGGCCAGTTGTGCCGTTTATCCTGCGCTACTTGTTTCATGAATCTAATGTTAGAATTTCAGTAAACACTGACACGGTTCTACATGCAAAGCACAGAGGTGTGTATATATAGGTATTACAATATAGCTTTATATGCCACCTGCCCAGGGATAAATGCCCGCATGGAGTCTAGTGTACAGGGTGTCTCAAAAGTGTGAAATCACCCATATAGAATGAAAAACCACGGTGTTAACTTGGGAACGAATAAAGTTATGATAAAACGAAGCACGCCATTGTTCTTTTGATGAATTCTCCTCTAGTTTGATATATCACACCCCTACCTTTCCATTTGAAGAATTGGAGTTGACTCCAAGATGGCAGAATTCAAAATGGCCTTCATGTGGTCACCAGGCCTAACAGGTTTCCCTTGCAGCTTGCATCACCGTCTGCCAAACCGTTTTCATTCTAAATGGGCACTTCCACGTTTTAAGCCACCCTGTATTGTTGCATTAACACACACCCGGCAGGTTTGTTGGCACAGAGCTTGCACTCTATTTAAGTATAGAATGAGTCATGTTCTAGTGAAGAATGATGGACCCTCTGGAGAGAAGCTGTGTACTGCTGCTGGAAAGTCCCTGCATAAATAGGGGAAAGGTCTTCGCACTGGCTGACGGAGAAGGGGTGGGGGTGCTGGGATATTTCGTGTCTGGGATGTCTCTTCCTTTGTAACCATCTTGTCTGCTGCTTCCTGTCGGCATTCCATGATTCATATCCCTCCCCATCGGTCATGCAAGCTCCGTTTCCGAGTTATGATGCTTTCTGGGAAAGCTGGGTGACAACCAGTATGCCCATCATTACATCTTCCCCAGGAGTTGTCACTCGGCTTTCTTGGATTTCTGAGTGGTTAATTTGCATTGATGCATCCTAGACTTGAGCTAGGCAGATTTCAATTCCAGAGCTTGGGGATGCCAGCTAACCATATCTACACGTACAATAATAGCTTTGGGTTTATACCGGTAGTACCAGAACATCTGGAGAGTCGCTGGTTATAGCGCACTGTTACTATACACTGCAGCATCACTGCATTAGGAACACTCGCTCCATAACTGGTTGGTCCACCTTGATGGGATACAGCTTCATGCTATTTATGCCTGATGCGGACCCGGTCACCCTTGTGGTTCAACAGGAGGCAGGACTCGTCATGCCAGACAACTTCTGCCATGTGTCCAGGGTCCATTTATGTCTTTCCTGGGCCCATGTGAGTCACTGTTGGTGATGACATGAGGTCTGCAGGAGCACCCTTATCTGTCTTCAGCTCTTTCCACTCTATGTGGAGATTTGTCCAACTTCCCCACCGTTGGGTCAGTTGGTCCACTGTGGCCCATCATTGCTGAGATACCATACATACCACCTGACGCTCGCCTCTAGGATCAACCACACATAGACCGCCACCATATGATCTTCTGTCGGATGTCTGTCCATGGTTCAACCAGTCTTGGTTCAGGAACAGCCAACGAATGTGAATGTTTCAGAAATATTGGCAATGCCCCACTGGGCACTAACAATCTGCCCGCAGTCAGAGTCACTGGCGTCACCACGTTTTCCCTTGACTCCCAAATGTTGCCTTCTGGTGTGGAGAGAAGAGAGGGCAGCCCGTTGTCTGAGGGCAGATCGTGACGCGCCAGTCGTGTGTCCCATGTCAACTGTTCCTAATGCAGGAATCGTTCAAGGTGAAGCGGTGGTCTCCAGCTATTGCAAAACTACAACTCCTAGTCTACCCTGGCAGCTGTAGGTTGTCCTTGCATGCTGAGAGTTGTAGTACCCTATCAACTGCAGAGCTACAGACCACTCTCAAGCAAATCGGATGATTTGTATCGTGTCGTCGGAGTAACAGGTTGCCACTCTAGAGTCCCAAAGGGCAAATTGGCCCATGGGAGACAACGACTTCCCACTACATAACCATATGAGGACTGGAATGGAGACCTTTTGGGTTTTCACCCACCCTAGTTAAGAAATGATACCAAGGCTTTTTAACTCCTAGAGCCCCCCCCTCCCCCGCGAAGTCTGACTATCTGGAAACTTGAAAGTCTTCAAAAAGTTAGCAGCACAATAGATCTGTATAGACCCCCGAGGTTGCCCCCATCTTGGATTCGTTCAATCCGTTCTCTTCCTACACTTTCTACATCCTCAATGCAGGTCAAGCCGTTTTCCCTGCCCCCCCCCCCATCCTAGATCCCAGTGTCGTCGCCCCTTTTCCTGATATCGTCCCATACAATGCCTCCTATTCTAGTGCTGGAGAGACTCCGGGGCAGTACATTAAATCAGAGCAGTCATTGCACTGCAAACCTCAATGGTTTACTTGTATGTACTGGGAACTTTGGTTGTCTGATTTCCCGCAGGGGATGATGGGGAAACGTTTAGGGTAGCGATGGTGAAGTCAAAGCACATTCTCATATGGGATCCTCGCTTTTGAACTTTTAATTTTTTTTCTCCCTGCATGAGGGGGTCAGCAATAAAGTGCTTGATTAGTGGAGGGTGCAAAATATATATATATATCCTCAGTATGTGAGTATTACAGCACCTAATGGCTGGATCTAGTTGATGAAAATTGTCCTGCAGGAATATCGGCCCCTGCGGACAGGAAGCTTCTTGTAGTTGCTGCAGATTAGATGGAGGTGCTGACAGGAAGGGGTCAGCGATTCATGCTGCTTGCGACAAATTCTGACCATCCATCAACACGGGGCAACAGAAATCTGGATCCATCTGACCGGGAGATGTTTTTTTCCATTGATCAGTGATACAATTTTTGCGCTCTTTTGTCTGTTTGGAGTCTCGTCTTTCTGTTTCTGGGGTTGGATCTGGTTGTCTGCTAGTATAGCGCATACATGATAAGGAACAAAAAGTCATGTGTTCGGACACATTAGTTGGAGCACCGGTTTTGTATTCAGCTGCTCTTCACTGCGCTCCACGTGTTCATCAGAACGATTCCTGACATCCTCCTCTGACCCCTTTCGGTGATGAGTTCTTTCCATCCACAGGATCCTCTTTCACTGGATGTCTTCCTCGATCACGCCATTCTCGGTATACTCTCCACACTGTTACACCCCGGCGTGCGATGACGGTGACGGCCCGGCTAGTCTAGCACTGATGACCCGGCCTCCGATCGCTGGAATCCAATTAATGTGGTCACACTGAAACTGACCTACGGAAAACCTGTCATGGGGTTTTCTGCTGCACTCCGGGGTCACGGGTCTAGTTTCCGTACAGGGAAGCTCCAATTGTGAAAGGGTCGGGGGCTCTAATAACGGGGCCCTTCTGGAGAAAGCGGAGTGCCAACCAATGTGGCCACCAATATAGTTTACGGCTTTTCCACACTCTGTCAGTCATGATTTGTCTGGAATAGATGGAGCCGGCTCTTCGCTGTAATGGCCGCAGTCTGTGGGCACTCGCGTTCCCATGAGCGGCAGCGGATGGCCCTCAGATGTAGCGGCGCATGTGATTGATTCTGTACTCCGGCAGATATTAGTGGTCATTAGGGCTTCCTGTGTGGCCCCATATAATCCGGTTACCGCTGGTTGATGGGCTAATTTCAGAGTCAGGTAGACATGTAATTTCATATTCTCTGGGCTGATTGGCCTCTGCCGAGTCTGCGGCCGCTGGGCGACCTTATTACCGTATTACTGATATTCTTTGCTGCTGTCTTCATTTTATAGATCTTGTAGGAGATGAGAAGGAAGGATCTGTGCCCCCCCACAACCCCACCATAACCCCAAAAACAGCACCACTATTCTCCATAGGCTGTGTCCGGTACTGCAGCTGACTCTTAGCGTAAATAAATCTTATATTGAGTCTGTAGGGCTGGGTTCACACAGAGCGGATTTGCCGTGGAAATTACGTCCGGAATTTCGCGGCGGCGAATCCGCATGTAGCCGCTAATCCCAGGATTAGCCAGCCATGTGGGCGAGATTTCTCATAAGACGGCGTTGCGGTGCCGATTCGCCGGCCTCAGCATGTCCATTCTTTTTTTTTTTTTTTTTTTTTTAATCAGCCCGTGTAAAAGGGCCCTATAACTGAACGGCTGATCGCCATATAATGCAGTACTATGGTATTACATTATACTCTATGGGTGATCAAATGATCATAAGTTAAAGTCTCCTGTGGGGACTAAAAATAAAAAATAAGCAAAAAATGGTTTATTAATTATTAAGAAAAAGTAATAAAAGTTAAATATATTTCCCCATATTTATAATAAGTTTTTCAGTACATTATATGGTACTTTACATGGAACCACTAAAAAGTACAACTCAGACCGCAAAAAAACAAGCCCTCAGACAACTACGTTGATGGATAAATAAGAGTTATGATTTTTTTTGTAAGTGGGGAGGGAAAAACAAAATGAAGGGGGAAAAAAAGGTGGGTGGGCCTTAAGGGGTTAAAGGGTTTTCCAGCGTTACGAAATTGGCCCATCCCTGAAGAGGCAGCGCACGTGCTGGAGCTCCACAGCCCCTTCAATCCGCTCATCAGCTGGGGTGCTGGGAGTTGGGGTCCCTCCGATCCGGTATTGAAGGCCTGTCCTAGAGAAGGGGCCTCTGCTGTGTTGTCCTTCCTACAGGGTGGATGAGAAGTAGTCCGGCACCGCAGTCTTACTGAAACCTGTCTAAAAGGGAATCTGTCTTTGTTGCCCGTAGCAGCCAATCACAGTGCAGCTGTGTCAGCAAATCGCACGCACTGAAAGTCATGTACTTTGTTTTTCGCTCACACTCGCGAATTGCATCTGGAAAAATTACAGAACGCTCTATTTTGTGGCGTTCTCCATGCGGAAGACCTCGATTGCAGTCAATGGAGCCCGTCCAACCCACAGTCTATCCAAAATGAATATCGCATATGGGCCGCGAGTGCCCAGCAAAAGTGCAGGAAATACGAATATCCAATAAAGCAGGTGTGAGCGGCCTAATAAAAATCAATAGACTTCTAGCACCACTGATCACGTGCATGAAAAATACGCAATACGTGGGCGACATCCGTCTGTGCGAGTGCGCCCTTCAGGGGTTGTATAAGATGAAAAAAATATGGCTGCTAGGTTCCACAAACAGCGCCACTCTTGTCTATAAAACGTGTCTAACATTGCAGCTCTGTCCCATTCCCTTGAATAGAACCCAATTGCGATACCAGATACAGCCTATGGACAAGAGTGGCGCTGTTTCTGGAAGATGGAAGCCATGTTTTTCTAGCATGGTGTCCGTCCAGAAATCCTTAGTGGATCCATGGCGTATTTGTTGAGGACAGCCGCTTGTTTCTTGCGGCTGGGCTGTTACTGTAGGAGTTAAGCACTGTATCTCAGCTTGAAGACTTGTGTAAATCTGACATCTCCAATTTCAGACAAATGCAGTAATTAAGAGGAATTTCATCTTCGGTGTCCAAGACTATAATGAAATCTGAAAACCGCAGACAACACAAATAGAGTAAAAAAAAAAAAACCCTTCCACTGACAGAGGAACATAGCTTCTCCTTTGTTCTGTGGAATGTTTGGCTACAATCGCTGCAACCTCTACAGAGGACTGATAGGTGAGCGGGCCGAAAGTTCCCGTATCCTGAGTCAACCTCGGGTTAATGTTCTACAGAACTTCTCCTCTGTGTTCAGGGATGGTTCATCCAATGTAAGAATCAACCCTGTTTGGGTAGAACGTAGCCCTGGCCAAGAAGGAATTACCTGTGCTCAAGAATCCCTTTCTCTTCCACTCCTGACCTCAAGGAGTAAATGATGGCAACTATTGTCAGCCATATTGGCCCTCAAGGGGTTGACTTCTCTTTCTCCTAAACGGTCCTCCTCCCCACTTCGTCTTCAATGAATCACAAAACCGTGCCATTCATCTCATGCTTGATTGAATCTAGAGTGTAGAAGTCTACAGAAACTCAACCAAACACGTCATCTTCACTGTAGCGGTCGCAGATCCTAGACCTCCACCAACAACCTCTCCAAGAGGTCTAAATAGGAAGACTTTTAGGGCCGGTTGCACAAACCACAGTGTTGATTCTGGCTTAGTTGAACTGCGATCAGCTGCTGAACTTGATTTAAGGCAAAAGTGTTGCATCAACACATTTTTGACCTAAGATTTGCAAAACCACTTGAAAAGGTTGAACCTAGAAGAAATGCATTGCACACGGGGATCCGTGACTGTAGTCAGATGATCTTCCAGCATTCATAGGGCTAGTAAAAACATGGCCTTTACCAGTAGCAAACGTGGGTGTCATTTCACCGCCCAAAAAAGCCTACTACGCTATTGGCTGAGTCCACCATCTTGGACTTTGGTTGCTAAGCTAAGTTCAATCTGTTGGATCCACAAATCGGTGCAATGTTTTTCTACTTGAAATATTGGTGCAACTGGCCCTCAAAGATTTAGATGCAATACTGAAAAGCAGAGTCAGTAATACACCTAAAAGATTTATAAACTCCTAATCCTGATCTTCTTCTGAAGGCCATGGCACAATCATTTTGAAATCCTGTTTTTCAGGTTTCTTTCAAAAATTTTTATGGGTTCTGAGTTACATAAAATGGTCTACGGTGGAAGAAGGTTGCATGATGCCAATGGCATTCTAGAAGTCCCTAGGATGTTCCTCTAGGGCGTGCCAAAACGTTTATTATAGCAGATGATTCTCATGGACCCATGCCTCAAAAACATAGTTTATTATGTGCTCCACTTCCCTGGAGTACAAGGTGCATCCTTACCAGTTTCTCAACTTCATTTGGCTAATGCTCACCTTGTCAAAAAATTTTATCTTGCGTTACCCCTACAAAAATATTGTCTTATAGGCGCACAACAGCCAGGGAAGATGCCAGGCTGCTGCTGGACACTCACAAGGTAGAGCGGGAAGACCGGCGGGAAAAGGTGAGGGAACGGCCATTTCACCAGGATGCGGGATGCGAGGGGGGCGTGCCCTTGAAGTTCCCCTGGTCCCTGCTGTATGTTGTCTCCCAGTCCGAAGCTAGGAGAGTGACAGGGGCGTTCAGTCCTGCTGACAGCTGTTGCACCCCTAGCTTCCGGTGGCGTCAAGATACACCAGTACCCTTGCCATGTATTCTTGGCTGTCAACAAGTTTTAAGAGAAGTCTATGTTCTTCTGTTTTTTTTTTTCTCTTGCATTATCAAAACTATCCTTGGTCTCAATTTTGGTTATACCTTTTGGGCCTCTTGTCTCAAAGGCGACTGGGACCAGTCTAAGCTCAGCTGTCCTACTCCGAACCCTAGAAGCAAAAAATCGGATTGGTTCCAATGGACAACAATTGGCTTTTTGAGACCATCTTGGTACTTTAATCCCTGGACTGTTGATAAACCTAAAGCAAATGTGTTTCTTGCGGTTTCCTCACAGAACCTGAGGGGCGTCAAAGGACAGCTTCTAAGATACATTATTTACAGATCACAGAGCCTGCAGTTCTCAACTGCACGCAGGACCTTCACCTGCCACCGGGAGGCACAGACCTGTCTATTCAAATCACCTGGGTGTGCTTTATCGGTGGGAGTCCAGGGCCTCCTTGGAGGTTGTTTGCACTTTATCATCCAGAATTCTCCATAATCTGATGCCTACCAAGCTCTGTTCATTCGGAATTCAATTGTATATATGCAGTTTTGAGATGCGGAATATGCTTCCATTGTCCCAATATCCCCGTAGCAGCCAATCAGTGGTCTCGTTGTTTGCTATAGGTAGGTATTTTGGGCTTTTTTTTAAAGGGGTGTCACGTTTGGGCAATTCCCTTTTTATTAGAAGGATTCCCCTTCGAAAAAAATAAAAAATGATAACCAGGTGTCCTGCTGCTGGAAACTCTAGCAGTCGACTGTAATTTACGGTAAACCAGCAGAAAGTGCACCATTCACCTGCAGCACCACCAAAGGGGATATGAAACATTACCAGTTGCTTTATAAAGTCAATGGCCTGTATGTGCAAGGCTTTATTTACCAGCGCGTATATACACAGCTATTTACCCACGTAAATACGCCGGCCTTCATAAAGATTGCATTGGATTCAATGAGTAAATAGCTGCGTATATACTGTACGCTCGTGTGAGTAAAGCCTAATACACAGACATCCGAGGTCCTCCAGAAGGAGCCACTCTGGTTGATGATGAGGGTCTCCTTCCCGTTGACTCTATAGGGTGGCTGAAAAATTTATATTCTTTTGTTTTCCAAATCAGACCGCTCCTTTCAGGACAAATAGAAGATAAGAACATCATGGAACATTCAGCCTGGGTGGTTTTAACCCCTTAGTGACCAGCCCATAGTCTTTTTACGTCTTGCCCAAGTGGGCTTTAATCCCTGAGGACGTAAAAACGTGCTTCCTACAGGGATTAAAGCCATGTGGGCTATGGACGTGACAGCTGCATGCTGTCGGTGCCTGCAGGTAGCCAACAGCATGGAGCTATCATCCCGGGCTGCGGGGAGCCCCACCTCCGGCAATGCGATCGGCGCTATCCAATGGATAATAGGGATAAATCTCCTAACTGGTTAAAAAACAAAACAAAAAAAAACAACAACTTTTCAAATGTGCTTCCAGAATAAAGTAAACAGATGGAAATCTACATCTTATCAAAAGTTTGTACAGTATGTTTGCATGTATTTGATATATATGTTACAATTGAAAATGTGAAAAAATGACAATTTTTTAAAAATTTTTTTTCCAGTTTTGGCGCTTTTCATAAATGTACACAAATTCTATCGGTCTATTTTTACCACCTAGATGAAGTACAGCATGTGGCGAAAAAACTATGTCAGAATCACTTGGATATGCAAAACCTTTTCGGAGTTCTTTTATGTTAAAGTGGAACATGTCAGATTTCCAAAATTTGGCCCGGTCATTAAGGCGCAAACAGGCTTGGTCACTAAGGGGTTAATATGCAAATGATTGCTTCCTGTATACAGTGTGCAGGTCATTAAAAGGAGATAACTGGCCTCCTTTTATGCTATGGAATCATGAAATGAAAGCTAAAATGAATATGCACAATGACACCCGCTATATGACCCACCCTAGAAGTGCGGCTCGGGAGGTCTAAGTGAAGAGTGGTCACATGTCCGTCTCAGTGCCCCTTAAACTTGTAAGAAGGAAGAGGTGCTTCTAGTGGATCTAAACTTCTCCCTCTATTTAAAGGCGTGTCTTCATGGCTGCTCGAGGACATACGTACCATAGAGGCAGACCATGCTGCACTCGTGGGCCCATGGACAGAGGACCAGTGATGTGTGGTCCTACTCCTTTTTCTACTGCTGCTGGACTTCCCTTGCCAGAGACTTGAATGCTTTAAAACAAGGGGGTTGGGAAATTTCCCCAGTATAAACTATGGATGATTTCTCCTCATTTATGACCCTTGCGAGCTTCTAAGCCACTTTTTTCTGATCAGTTATTCTCAGGATAGGTCATCAGTAGTAGATTGGTGGTGGTCTGCTTCCTGAGACCCTCACCGATCAGCTGTTTGCCAGGCTGGTGGCCTCGCGCACTGAGCTAATTTCTGCAGGGAGCAGACAGCTCCGTTCCCACTGCAGTGGCCAAGCATGGTAATGTAGACAGAGTTCCCATTCATTTCTATTGCAACTTGGACTGCAATACTAGGTCTGTCCACTACAGTATGAACGGAGCTCTTTGCTTTATGCAAAACTCAGTTCAGCACACAATTGCACTGACTTGGCTAAGGACAGGTTTGGCCAAAACGTATTATACAATTATAGGGTACAATGCAAAACCTATTAAACAGGGGTGTAAAACTCCATTTTACCGTGACCCACATCAGCATTATGGCTGCTTGTAAGGGCTCATTCATATGGGCATATTTTGCACTCCGTATTACGTGCGTAATAAAAGTAGCTTAAACGTCATTGATTTGCATTGGAGTATTCAGATATGTGTATTTTACATGTGAAAAAAAACAATCGCTGTATGCCCTAATTTAGACTATTACAGACCGAAATTGCTCATTAAAGTCAATGGGATCACATAAATATGCAGTGAATACACGTGTTTTTACTGCATATTTACCCAGGAAGACAGGATAAATCTATGGCCGTTTTTGTTTTTATTGTGTTTTTTTTGGGGGGGGGGGTTGCATACTTGAAAAACGCAGTGAATTTGCACACAAAAAATGCAAAAACACAATTTCTGCTTGCGAATTTCACGGACCGAAATTTCACAGACCCGCGTGAATGAGCCCTATATGTAACTACTCCCTAACATGGCTATGGTGCTCCATGCACTATAATGGTGTTTCTTCCCTTCCACCTCTTGACCTTCCTACCTTTGGAAGGTGGCTAGGCTGCCCAGGTAGGACTGCCAGAGTTGAGCCGCCACCTGTAAGGTGAGGAACCTGTGGAGGTGCACCGGAGCTCAGACTCCAAGATGGCACCTACCCCCTGTGCTGGTGCCGCCTCCTCTGCCAAGTTCTGTCTGCATCCTCCAGGGAAAGTGGAGAGCCGGTCCTTCTGTGCCTAGACCATGTTGTGGGCCACCTAAGGTGACGAGGCTAACCAGATTGAGCCTGTGGGCCTTGAGTTTGACACGTGTGGTGGAGCATCCCTGACCAAGAATGGCCTAAATCCAGGCTAGTCTTGCTGGATTGTTGGATTTCCACCGATATAAAGTAGCGGCCCACCTCCGTCAGGTTAATCCGTAACCAGGTATATGATGAAGGGTTAAGAAATGATGGGAACCGTTGGTAAGGCAGACGGCGCCTTCTAGTAGTCGTACAGTAGGTTCCTCGTGACATCAGAAGGAGACTATTTTTTTTTCCTTCCCAGATGTTACGAGAGGCTAAAAATAGGTCTCCTTGTAGAACTCCAACTAGATCCAGATGTCTAAGGAGTCCACTCTACAAACAGCGCAACACTTGTAGTAACACGCATTACGTATCTCAGGACGTCTGCTCCAGTCAGCTCCTTACTAACATTCAGGCACCGCTTCAAGGGATTGTCTACCGTACACAACCACTTTCCATACAACTCATTAGAGGCCCCTCCTTGATTAACCCCTCTGTGACCAGCCTATAATTTTGTCTTAAGAACTAAGCAATTTTCAGCGCCGCATTGCGAGGGCCACAACGTATTGACATAGCCGTCTTTTGAGGTATAAATGACTTTTATATTACTTTTTATTAGTTTTTTTTTTTTTTCGGGGGGGGGGGGGGGGCATTTTTTTTTACAACATTCACCATATGAGATAAATACCTTATGTGCTGCTTTGAACTTTTTTTTTTTTTTTTAACACTAATTTTGAGTCCTTGAAGGGGACTTAGAGATGTGATTGTTCAATCACTAGGATAATACACTGCAATACTTGCGTACTGCATTCTACTAAAGCCTATGACTGCAGCCTATTAGACTCTGCAGGAGGCAGGGCTTAATAGGCTGAGTTACATGCCAGATGAGCTGTCTTTTGTTAGACTTCTAGCTGCCGTGGGAATCCACTGCAACCTAGTGACTGCACCACGGGGGTAGGGGAGGCAGTAGTGAAGAGGAGGAACCCCCTCCACCTGTCATCTGTTTACATGCTGCAATTTCTACTGATTGTGGTATGTAAGGAGTTAAACTGCCAGGATCTGAGATTTCTCTGTTCCTCTGTGTTAGAGCAGGAGCCTGGCTGTCGTCAGTCAGTCAAGTCCACTACCTTAAAGAGATGTAGAGGGGTTAATCTGAGTGGTCTTCCAAAGCACCTTGCATTGGTTGTCCAATGTTGCCCATTAAAACCAATAGAAGTCAATCGACCTAAATGAGCCCTTAGCAGAAAACCGATGAGCAGCTGTTCTTATTGGCTAAGTGGAATGTCAACTGAAAAGTTAAGAGAAAAGTTAGTTGCTAATTCTGCCATTAACGATTGGACCAACCTAGACTTCCTTGAATGTGTCCTCTGCGGGTATCGGCATACCGTCACAAGGGGCTTCAACCATATGGATTGTCCCCATTCACTGGGAGGTCCCTATGCAGACCGGGTTGTTTATACCTGGATGTACGATGGACATAGCTCTATGCACTCAATGAAAGAAGACTCGGCTTTCCAAGGAGGGTCAATTAGATGCTTGCCCTAGACTTACGGAAGCCAATAACGATTTGTGTCGGGAGCGAACCAGCCGCATACAGAAGTTAATGGATCACGGTGCATAACACAGACCATTAGGCAGCAGAAAGCATCATTAGATATTCGCAAGCACATAAAACCTTCCCTTCCTCGGCGCTCCGGCAGCGGGAGAGTCTCCAGTGCATTTTCATTACGCTTTAATACTGAGAACTGTTTGTAAACAGGAGGTTCAATAAAATGTGTAATTCATGCTAGAATAAAAATACTCTGTGCCACGGAACGGCATTGTTGCCCTACGGTTTATTTCTAGGCTTATAATTGGTCAATTGCAACAAGATTGGCCGGTTATGTCCCGGTAGTTGGTCGCATGGCCTGAGAGCATTCAGTCCCAGTCAAAGACGTACTGTGCCTTTGCTACCCTGTGGGGGCGCTCTACCTGGTAGCTGTCACTGTAACAACCGGGGGAGTGAGGCTCGGGTTCACAATGGTTATATACTCCAGCACCCATCCGGCTATGTTACAATTGAAAGATGATGAGGGGTAGCGGTCCCGGTTCCTGAAGGACGGTGTGGTGTAGCTTAATACAGATGTTCCTAATGAGAAGGAAACGAGGGGGACGGTGAAACAGGAGATAAGTGGCAAATCCAATTCAACGTCCTGATACAGTCCCGATTCTCCTTCACATCCTTTTTATGGTGTTTCTGTCCTTACTTTCTCCTGTAATCTACCTCTCCTTCACCGCTGCACAACTACTTGGTTACTTAGTTAATAGTCAGTGTCCGTTAACAGTTACAAACGGCCCTCCCCTGAACTGGGCGGGTCTATTTATGGACTCTGGATCCTCCCATGAGTATACAGCTCAGGGGCGGGAGTGGAACCCAGTCTACCCTCTAGTTCTGGGGGTTTTGGACTTGCTGGTCCTCCTAAGTACCAACTACATTTTAGGAATTATTCTAAGGGCTCCTTCAGACGGAGAAAAATAGCATCTTTATTTAGTTGAGGCTCCCATACACACATGCTGGCATTTTGGTGGGATCGCTTGACCATCTCTTGGGGGTGTCCCATCTCTCCTCCCACAGATGTCAGGGGAAAGAAGGATCAGGCATGTTGAGTTTCAATGCCCAATCCTTTTATATTGGCATCACTTTAGGGTACTTTTTAGACGAGTCAGTTCTCATTTGAATAAACGAATCATCACAAACTTGTACGCTCTCATGGAGGCTGTTTAGACGAACAGATGTGTTGTTGGATCATTCAAACAAGAATCGTTCAGTCTTTCACATTTGCTGTATATGTGAACGAGAACGACTGACCGAGCGCTGCTGAACAAGCATTTGGTTGATGACCATCGTAGTTTTGGCACCTTTTTTACGGCTTATTTATGCAGGCTGATTGCCAATTGAGACAGCATGTCAATCCATACTTGTTCACTGCTGTGCAGTCATGGCAAATTGTTCATCCTCATCAAGCCAACCATCGTTAATGCAAGTGTTCATTCCCAAAGGGCTATCCTTGGTTGGCTGTACATTGCCCCACACCTGGACTTACTTTCTACTGATAGTGACTGTGCCAAGCAGAGTATCAGTCTTAATTTCTGGTATAGGCTATGTGATTATGGGCTCCACCAGTAGTGCCCAGTTTTTGATTTGGGAAAGTCAGTTTGTTGGATTGAATTATGGTCTAGAACTGTGGTGGTGAACCTATGGCACGTGTGCCACAGGCTACATGCAGAGCCCTCCCTGCTGGCACGCATCGCCGTCGGCTACTTGCCACGTTGGCGAATACCGGCAGGGGCCGCGGCTCCCCTGCCGGCATTCACTCAGCAGCACTGCTGATCCCAGCACACACTGATGTCAGCATGCAGCCGGGATCCTCCTCCGCCCTCCTGTGATGTCTCCTCTTAGGTTCCGCGAGAGCAGGGGGAGGAGGCGTCCGGCAGCACACACTGACGTCGGTGTGCACTGGGATCAGCGCTGCTAGCTGTGCCGAGCAGAGGAGCAGCGGAGCTTCCACAAGGAGGAAGGGGGCAAGCACATTGGTCTCAGGGGTTGCTATCACTACTAGGGGCCGCTGTGGAATGTCACTATTATTACTAGGGCTGATGCGGGATGTCACTATTACTACTGGGGGCCGCTGTGAGATGTCACTATTACTACTGAGAGCAGCTGTGGGATGTCACTATTACCATGGGGGCCGCTGTGGAATGTCACTATTACCGTGGGGGCCGCTGTGGAATGTCACTATTACCGTGGGGGCCGCTGTGGAATGTCACTATTACCGTGGGGGCCGCTGTGGAATGTCACTATTACCGTGGGGGCCGCTGTGGGATGTCACTATTACCGTGGGGGCCGCTGTGGGATGTCACTATTACCGTGGGGGCCGCTGTGGGATGTCACTATTACCGTGGGGGCCGCTGTGGGATGTCACTATTACCGTGGGGGCCGCTGTGGGATGTCACTATTACCATGGGGGCCGCTGTGGGATGTCACTATTACCTCTGGAGTATGTTTACATGTAGCAGAAATGGGCAGAGCTCTTTCAAATAGACAGCGTGGAGATTTGGACTACTTTTTGGATGTGGAAATGTTGCAGAATTTTCCACAGAAATTTCCGCTGAGGACATACTGCAGCATTTCCGCATCTCAAAAGCAGTCAAAATCTGCACACTGTCCATTTTGAAGTGGCCCTTTCCTTTTTAGAATGACGGGGGTAAAATCATATGTCGTGATAAGCCCCACCCCCTGACATGTTGGCACTTTGAGATAAATAAGTGGGTTTTGGGTTGCAGTTTGGGCACTCGGTCTCTAAAAGGTTCGCTGTCCTTGGTCTAGAATGACTATATTGTCTGAGGTTCAGGAAGGATATCATTTCTCTTAAGGAGAGTACCCAGGAGGAGAGTGAGGCCATCTATGCTCCTCTGGGAAATATGCAAATAAGGAAGCTGGAATAATACCTCTGCGGAGCCACCTATTGGAAAGCAGCATTCAATCTTTCTTATTTGTATTGTCTAATTTATGTGCCATGCCTCGCGTGGGGAGAAGAAATAATGGACTGGATTCTGAATTCACCAATCTCCAAATATTTCACCAAAGCAGCAAACCCTAGCTCTCTGGGGTGTACTTTTTTCCCAAAAAACTTTTATATCAGGAGTATAGAATAATGTATGTACTCCAATTTAGGGCCAATGGATTCTACCCTTTGCCTCCTATCCTGCTTCCCCAAAAATAAGACCTACCTTGAAAATAAATAAATGTGCTTAATTTTTACAGAAAAAAAGAATACGTTACCTAGCAGGCTCGGTCCAGGCCCCTCCTGCTGCTCTCCAGAGCTCCGGTGCAGTTTTTGCAGTCCTCGTCTGCATCACTTTCTGAGTACAGGATTCATAAATCCCACCTCCAAGAAGCCATTCTCAACCAATCACAGCCATCACATTGGCTCATCGAGCGCTGCATTGATTGGCTGAGCAGCGCTCATTGAAGTGATTTTCTTCTCCCCTAAAGACCCATTGTGACGTTTTCATGGGAGACTGTTTTTGTGGGGTGGCTTGCCATTGCCCTCCCCAGTCATCTTTAACCCCAGGAAGCTGGGTACTCATTTTACCAACCTCAAAAGGATTGAAGGCTACCTAACCCAAGCGGGTATTGAACCCGCAACTTTCAGGTCGGGAGAGAGATCTTAGGAATGCATTTTTGCGCCATACAGGGCCCTAAGTATAATAAGACCTCCCCAAAAATAATACCTAGTGCTTCTTTTAAGGCAAAAATTAGTAGGAGCAAATGGTGGTCCTCTTGCTGCTTCTCCTCTAAAGACTGGAAGTTCTTATCCTTGCAGTCATTGTAGATGATTGATGATCTGCTTGTCTAAACAGGCTGCACAAGAGTGAACGAGCTACCGGTGACGCCACTCGCTCGTTCAAATGTAAATTGGCTCACCCGAAAGGGCCCCAAGAGTCTGTAGGAAATTACTCATTATGGAGCCTGAAGGACACACCAATAGATGCCTCTAATAGAAACCTACATGGGATGATGGAGAATTTCTTAATGTGGTGGCCATTAGTAAACTAGTCCACCTGCACTGGATGGACCTTTGACACAACACTGGAAATATGGCACTGCCGACCTGTCTTAAAAGGGAATTTCTCCAGACAGAAAACTTGAGGTCTTACAAATATGATCTGGATCTAAGATTCAGTTATTCAAAAATTGGACTGTTGCCCATTGTGTGATGGTATTTAGAGGGCCACGACCAGTTCTAGCTTCACCTGCTGCCTTTTGCTATTGGTTGTTGTTGCCAGTGTCCTCAGCCTTCCTCTTAAGGAGCCAGAGAACATACCCAGCTTTCCTCTCCCCAGCCCATTCCAGGATATTTAAGACCCCTCTATTTAAGGTACCTGAGCAGTAAGGTTCCTTGTGTTCCAACCAAAGGAATTCTATATCCTCTCTACTCGCCGGGTTTGATCCTCCAGCTGTATTCCCAGCTTTCCCAAACTCTACCTGTCCTGACCATGGCCTGTTTTCTGCCTGATTGCCAGTCATTGTAAGTGTTTACAGCCAACACACACACTGCATAATCTTAACTTTTTTATCTAGTTTACCCAGCCTTTTGCATACAAGGAGTGGAATGGACAGCTACCGGTAATTGGCTTGTGAAAAAAATATACACGAAGAGGAAAATTCCGACACCTAGAGGGATAAAATAAGGGAGCCATAATAAATGCCATAATAAAGATTAGATTTCATCCATGGAGCTGGTGGACCTTTCCTGATTGCCTCCTGAGTTACTATATTGCATGAACTCTGCTGCTCCTGACCTCAACGTGTTACCTGATTCTATCCTTGCCTGATCCTCTTGTAGCACACTCTTGGTGCTTTCTGACCCATCTGGGCTGGCTGTCACTGTACTGAGACGACTCCTGATGTAATGACCAGGGGGTTCGCTGCACCAAAAACTAAATCCTTCTTTCAAAAATGACCAAAAAGACCAAAAACCCTAAAATATGAATCCTAAACTTCCCTTTAATGCAGAATCCCGCAAATTCTCTGGTTTCTGGAAGGTCTTCTAAAAGGGGTGAGAATGATTCGCATCAGTGTCTCTATTACTTTTTATAGCGCCTCAATATGTTATGTGATAGAATTATGCCAAGATGGGTCCGGCACGGGTCCTTATTGGCGCCGTCTTATGAATCCATATACCACCCTTTACTAGAACAGCCGTATGCATGAGCCCTGAGAGGCTCCCCTCATCCTTCTATGAGTCATAATCTCTGACGAGTCCCTCAGATTTGATGTTTTTGGCCACCGGGCTGTTACTTGGAGGGATGAAACATATAATGCTGAGATGACAAAACAGTATCTTGCCTACACATCCTTTCCCCTCTGTAATTATGGTATTGCAGGGCTTGTAAGCTTGCGGTTGTGGAAAATACGAAAATGATTTTTTTTCCCTTGGGTTTCCACTTTCGTCTATTAGGTCATCTAGAAATTGTTTAAAAAGCAAGAATTTTAAAGTGGTAGTCTCAGTAGGCTGTCTGTGGATTACAGCTGTTGGGGTTTGCACCGAAGTAGTACCTGTTGCTGGTTATTATATAATCTACAAGAGGAAGGGGAGGAGCGAAAACATGGTCGTCTTCTTCCAGAAGCAGCACCACCCTTGCCCATAGGATGTGTCTGCAATTTGTAGCACTGCTCTATTCATTTTTATGGTGCTGAGCAGCAGTACCATGCACAACCTGTGGACTGGGGTGGCGCTGTCTTTGGGTGAAAGCAGCCCTGTTTTGAAATCTTTGTAGTTGGCCAAACGATCATGCAAGACGTAAAGACTGCCATCCACTGTAGTAAGACTGCCATGCACTGTAGCCGTTAGTCATCTGAACCTGCTGACAACAGCAGGGCTGCATGGCTCCTATGTATTTCAGGGCCGGTCAACTTTCACCATCTATCAGGGTAAAGAAGGAATGGAGATGTTCAATTTTTGACACCTGACCTATTTGTTTTCGGGAGATAATCTGCAAGCTGATTGGCTGCATCTTGCATCCCTAAATACATGAACACTTAATGGGGTTGTCCAAAAGCAAACTATTGATGGCCTAATCTTAGGATGTCATCAATAGTAGACTGGCGGGGGCTGTAGCCCAGGCCCCCTGCTGATCAGCTGTTTGCTGGGGTGCGGCACTTGTGTGCTGAACTGAATTCTGCAGGAAGCAAACAGCTCTGTTCTTACGGTAGTGGCCAGACTTGGAATTGCAGGCAAAGTTCATATTTATTGAACTACTATTGATGACTTCTCCTGAGAATAGGTTTGCAATCGGACGACCACTTTAAGGTACCTTCACGCAGGCAAATAGTTGGCTGAATAATTGCTCAAACGAGTCATTATGGGCAAATGTCAGCCGGTTACACAAAGCCCTGAGCGAGTTGTTGTTCAGTAGTCACTAGATGCTCTGTTTCAGCTCATTGACTGTAAACAGGAGTCGCTGAATCTTTGAACAACTGTCTGTTTACTGTGAATGGAGGTGGGTGACCTAAGAGATCTCCATCGCGCTTTACCTCTCATTCCTGTGTGAAAGCATACAGGCTATGTGGTCCCTGGGCTAGTTGTTGGACACTTAAGTGCCCAATAGTTGTTGCGTATAAAGGTACCTTTAGCCAAGCCCAACAATTTTTTTTGGCCAACAGTTGACACTGGAATCTCTGAACCACTTGGTGATGTCAGATTTGGGCAAGGCATTGGGGGGGAAAAAGCGAACTAAGAGCCAGGCCTTGTCCTAGGATCCTACATATGGTATTACAAGCCAGCAAAAGGAGGGACCCATTTTTGATGACTGCTGCAAAACTCCCCCGATACATGTATGCCTCTATTGCAAGCTACTGATTTACTAAGGGAGCAGGTTATTGTGTGGTGTGATGTCACTGCATGATGTCATTATGGGGTGGGACTAATTAGTTGCAGATATGATCAAAGCATTTCAAAGCATGGACAGAAAAAAATTGTAGTGGTTATTCTCTCGAATTTGCTCTTCACCTTCTAAGAGAACCCACAATTATCTTCTAGGCCCTAATTTTGGATAGACCTCACCCTTCCATACTTCACCAGTAGGTATACCTGGACCCCTGCCTTCCCCCTACCACCAAATCAAAGTAGAAATCTTGAAGAACATCTTTTTTTCTTAAGACCTTTGGGTGGTTTTTGACTTCTGACTCTTACATTGTTCCTCTACCGCTGACTTGTTGGGCACCACCTGCAAAATCCACCGATTGCAACTTTAACCATCATAATAATGCCATGCTGGGCTTTTTACGTACCGGGCTGATGCTGCAGATAAGATGATGGACATTGTGGTTGACCCTACTGAATTGCAGGGACGAATTTATAGACCACAAGACTGAACGGAGGAGCGCTTGGCATGTAAATATGTTTAATTAACTCCATAAATCAGCCGCTCTTTTGATGTGGTGGACGGGTGAGCCACCCCATTCACCATCCCCTGTGTGTCCAATGGTAAAATGATGAGATGGGAATTCGGGCTTCATTCTTGGACTTCTGAGTTACAAGTTAAAAGGGGTGGAGGGTGTTAGTCTGTTACCTAGGTACCATGGTTGACAGTCTGGCTTTGTGACATTGTCCTGTGAGACCCTGCTTAGAATGCCTGTGCAAACATACATAGGGTTAACCTCTGCCATGCCAGCAGAGCAATGTTGACTCAGCCGGGTTTACGTGCATATTTGCCCGAAGTTCCCAACCCTTTAAGGCTAGAGATAAGCTACGACTTGAGTTGCATGATTTTTGAGTCTGAAAAGAGTGAGATGTAAGTAAGTGTTATGTCAGACAGTATTCAGACCCTTATATTTTTGACATTTTCTTACATTTCAAAAGTATAAAGCAGAAATCACATTTGCAAAAATATTTACACCTTCAGGTGCATGATTTCCTTGGCTGATCCTTGAGATGTTTCTATAACTTGACGGGACATGTTATGGGCATAATGCATCTGTTTAGAAAAGGTACAACAATTAATCATACATGTTGGAGCCAAAAACAAGGTTGTGAAGATGAAGCAATTGTCTGTAGACTTCTGAGACTTGATTGTGTTGAGGTGCAAAAAATTGCTGCGGCAGTGAAGGTCCTAAAGAACATGGTGGCCACCATCATTCTTACATAAACCAATTGGGCTCTTCTTAGAACTGGGCACCAAGGCCAGATCAAGCAATCTGGTATGAAATGGTCAAGAACCCAGTGTTTGTCCGAGAGGCTGACCACTCGGAGTTCTGTAGTGGTGAAGGGAACCTTTTCCTAAAGGACAACATCTCTCTAGGACTTATCTAATTGGACTACTAGAAGACAGGAGCTGATTAGAAGCCTCTTCTTAGAAAAAGGCACATAGCAGCCCATTTGAAGTTTACAAAGGGCACTTAATAGACTCCTGGACCATGAGAAACCAAAATTCAACTCTTTGATATGAATGCCAAACCTCATGTCTAGAGGAAATCGGGAACTGGTCATCACCTGGCTAATAACATCCCTAAGGTGACTCATGGTGGTGGCAATGTCCTTCTGTGAGGATGTTTTTGAGCTCCACAAATTGGGAGACTAATCAGAAGAGAGAACCTTCAAACCTTCTGGACCTCAGACTGGGGTCATAATTCTCTTTCTTGGGATGTCAACCCAAGGCACACCTTGTATAAGGGAAGCTTTATAACTAGTCCCTAGATGTCCTTGCGTGGTGCAGCCAGAGCACAGACTTCTATCTTATTGAACATCTCTAGAAACACCTGGAGATTAGATTTCTGTCATAGTATGCTGGCAGAATGCCCTCTATTCACCTGGCACCACCCTTCACTGCTGCATCTCTCCTGTCTTCATGTAGTGTAGACTTTCCTGTACCCCCTATTAAAGGACCAGTGCGCGTGCCTTTTAATGGGTCCTCCACCAACCGCAATTCAGTTCCTAGTATATTAGACCTTCTTCCCTGCTTGGAGGACACCTAAGCAGTCGGTCTGCATTTGCCATTGTGACAGCCCCAGTTCGTGCATTACAGTTCTTGAGTCCTGACTATTCTGACTACCGGTACTTCTGTGCTTCCTAACCTCAGCTGGACTACACTACTCATCACTACGTTCTCCGACCCTTGACCTGGATCTCGATCCCAAAGTCAAAAGATGGACCGCACATGCAATGGGTCTTTTTTTTTTTTTTTTTGTAGAATGCTCTTAAGATTAACTGTCTCCAGACATCTACAAATTAATGCAATGTTTCAGGCCAATGCCCTTTATCTAGCATTAGCGTACAAGTGTAAATATGTATCAAGCGAATCTCTAAATCTGTAAGGATAGAGAAGACCAGGACACCATGTCCTGTCTAGTGGCTCAGAGTTAGTGTCCCCCCTTACACTTGTTTGTCTATCCCATGGGGATTGTCTTTGTGTGGGCGTGGCAAGCTTGGTGGTGCTGGTGTATCGGTCTCCCTAAGCTGCTCTGTGCTGTGTGATTGGGTAGATAAATGGGGGGGGGGGGGGGGGGGCGGGAAGAAGGGGGGAGGGAGAGGAGTCAAGAAAGTGGGAGAGATTAGTCAATGAAGGAGGACGAGTGTGAGAGAGGCTGGGCCATGACTCTTCTGTATGGGTTAAGCCCAGGCACATCCCATAGAGCCGTGGGATGCATCCCCTTCGGGGACCTTCAGTTAGAATCTGCTTCGGGAAAAGGAGTAGGCGGTGAACTTTGCACACTCCCCTGCTTAACTATGGGGTTGGGAGACTGTACCGACTTCGCTGCTTCCGATCGGAGTACAAGCCGGGTACTAGTGACTGCCTCACTCCTAATACTTGAGGGAGTGCTACCAACCTTCACTTTCTAGATCACAATTTCACACCTGTGTCTCTGGATGCAGAAATCTGAACAATTTATTAGCCCGTGTAAAAGGGCCCTGAAATGATAATGACTTCCAGGTGATAATGACTGGAGGAGGAAGTGTGCGATTTATATTCATGATTACATTTTATGATGGTTTCCTAGCAAGATGGGTCATGAGCCAAAATAAACACTTTCCCTGCAGGTTATGAGACAAGTGCTGTAGATCTTCTTGCATGGTGTCTTGTGTCTGGTCTGGGCGCCGTCTAGTGTCATCGCAGTAATGATTCTTTAATTTACTTGCAATATTCTGGATTATTTCCTATTGAAGTGTGGCTAGTGTGCCCAAGAAAGAGCCTGCTGCTGGCTATGGAGGGAGGGCAGACTGCAAAGGGCCCTGCTACTAGCTACCGGGAAGGAGGATGGCCCAAAAAGGGGCCTGCCGCTGCCTACGGCTGGCGGGTGGGCAGGGCCCAGAGTGGGCCTGCCGCTGCCTACGGCTGGCGGGTGGGCAGGGCCCAGAGTGGGCCTGCCGCTGCCTACGGCTGGCGGGTGGGCAGGGCCCAGGGTGGGCCTGCCGCTGCCTACGGCTGGCGGGTGGGCAGGGCCCAGGGTGGGCCTGCGGGTGGGCAGGGCCCAGGGTGGGCCTGCAGCTGCCTACGGCTGGCGGGTGGGCAGGGCCCAGGGTGGGCCTGCAGCTGCCTACGGCTGGCGGGCGGGCAGGGCCCAGGGTGGGCCGGCCGCTGCCTACGGCTGGCGGGCGGGCAGGGCCCAGGGTGGGCCGGCCGCTGCCTACGGCTGGCGGGCGGGCAGGGCCCAGGGCGGGCCGGCCGCTGCCTACGGCTGGCGGGCGGGCAGGGCCCAGGGCGGGCCGGCCGCTGCCTACGGCTGGCGGGCGGGCAGGGCCCAGGGCGGGCCGGCCGCTGCCTACGGCTGGCGGGCGGGCAGGGCCCAGGGCGGGCCGGCCGCTGCCTACGGCTGGCGGGCGGGCAGGGCCCAGGGTGGGCCTGTGGCGGGCGGGTGGGCAGGGCCCAGAGTGGGTCTGCCGCTGCCTGTGGCTATGGGAGAGGGGGGAGACAAAATATTATCTAATCTGCTACAAAATCGTTTAAAGTACCAAAGATAATTTGTTATGCACTGTATTTGGAGTTTCCCTTTACTGCACTCTGTTCCAAATAATTGACTTGGCACGAGACCAGTGCACTAGATTAAGGATACTCCCGTGGTATGAGCTTGCCCACGCAGGGTTAATAATGCTGGCGCTGTTGTGTATACTCACTCCTGGGTGTTTGTGTGCCTATATGCTGGGCCTTGCAGAAAAGCAGGCTGAACTAATGAGTCCTGTGGAGGCAGCGGAGGGGAGGACCGTGCAGACTCCATCGGAAAATGCTTTCGTGAATTATTAGAAAATTCCCCTTGCTTGGTGGCCGCCGCTCCCCTCTGTTCGGGGGTGAAATCTCTGTGCCAAGTGTCTTTATTTACATGTACTGGGCACTGCGCTTTATAGGTTTTCCAGTGCAGGACAATCCTCTAAGGGGCCACGCTGCACATGATAGAAGGGTAAGGACTGACAAGCTACACCTTTATAGAAGTGCCAACTGTGGTGCACCCATGACAGTGCCAGCCACAGTACATAATGCACCCCCTCCGCTGTGCCCACCTCCAGCAGGGTAATCCCACCAAATCCCATGTAGAATGCGGGACAGCTACATTATACAGTATGCGGTATTAGGGGTAATTTAAACGGCTTTTCCATTTTTAGGGTTATCCAGGACTTTTAATATTGATGACCTGTCATCAGTAGTTGGTCAGCAGGGGTCCACCACTTGGGATTCCAACCAATTGGCTGTTAGCCAGGCCCCCTGTCCATGTGGACAGCACTGGAAGCAGATAACCATGTCTTGCAGTGGCTTGGTTGGTACTACAGGCAGGGCTCCCATTAGCACTATCTGTTTCTAGCATTGGCCACACTGACAGCGGGGCCCGTCACACAGATCCCAAGCAGGGGGCACAGGATCAACTATTAATTATCTTTCCTAAGGATAGGTCCTCAATAGCAAAAGTTCTGGACAACCCCTATACATTTTGAATCTACATTGATTTAATCCCTCTTTATTTCCAAGATTTCTGCTTGCTGTAAGTGAGGCCGGTCTCACACAGGTTATCTGCATAGTTACAATCAATCGGCCGAGGATAAATATTGCTGATGCATTGAGTTCACAGAGAATTTTCTAGACTGGATTTGATTGTGACAAAACCTCAACTGCGAGAAGAATTAGGAGTGTTCGGGGTTTTCAGTCTTCGGATCTAAACGAGAAGAATGCCATTATGCGCCTTCAGCAAGCGGAGATCTTGAAACAAAGAATTGAAACATGAATTTTGCCTAATTAAGAGCTCGTCTACACGCAGTGAGTAGAACCCATTGATTTAAATGGATTCGTTCACATGAGCATATTTTCTTGCGCAATATTCAATCGCATGACCCTTTTTGGCGCATATTACACTCCACAACAGGCCATTGAGCTAAATGGGCCAGTGCAAATATGCACTAAATACATGGGCTCTTCCGCATACTTTTTTGTGTGCAGAAATACGCAGTTTATTTGCAGGCAATTTGGTTGCGCAAATCCACACCGTGTTTATGTGACCGAAATACGCTGCAGTTTTTTTGGTTTGAACCCACTGAAATCCATGGGTTCTATTTTCTGCGTATTGTGCATGCAAATATGGCCGTGTGAATCCGGCCTTAAAAGAAGTCTGTCGCCTGTTTTTTGGGGTTATAAACGGAATATACTATTAAATGTGCAATGGTATGTTGAGTGTCTCCACCTGCTGGAGATATTGTACATCACACAGTGGCGCCGCATGCGCGGTGACTCCTTGGCTGGGACTGTTCAGATTAGCAGCGGAAGGCCGGCCTCAAAACTCGCACTATTTGGCTTTTAGTGCATATTTCTGTGCGACATTCCGCGGTGGAAACGGCGATAAAAGCGTCATGCTGCGGAATGACATTCCGCAGCGCATATAAATTCCCGTACGGGTTTTATGCCGGTTATTTCCGCAGCTGGCGGCTGAGCTTTTCAAAGTCCCATCCGCTTTGCTGCTACTGAATTGTAGTGCAGAGGATCCACACGGAAATTCCGCGGCAAACCCGCCCCATATGAATCCAGCCTAAAGAAATGTGCCCTTCACAAACAAAGTGGAAGCGGCGCTACGAAAAAGCTGCACCACCTCAATGTGCCGTAAATGTCCGCAGTAGGAAAAAACTCTCCAAAAATAACTAAATTAAAAAATGACAAATTCTCACATTTTACAATAATCTACATAGTAAAATCCACCAATCCGTGCAGACAGGAATACGCCCACCCCGCGGACCCTGCGTGAAGAGGGTGTCTGTCTCGTAATACCAGGCTCGTGTTTCCCTGGCGACGTGAGAACCATCTTCCCCGGAGTGACTTAGTCGCTAATGATCCGACCGCGTCCTCAGATTAAATCTTCGCTTCCTCATTGCCTGCAGTTGTCAGTATGACTGATGGCTTCATAGCCAAGATGGCTGCACCTTGCATAGGTCGGCCCGTGCAGTATACGTGGTACTGACCCGCGGTTCACGAGCCCGTAGCGCCAACCTCCGGCGCGGCTTCCAGCTTTCCAGAGGACTTATAAGGGCACCAGGGGTAGAAGATAAGACTGTTTCACAACAATGCGGTTTACATGTACTTCGCCTCGTATTTCCAGTGCAGACTGATGTAGCTAAGCTGTATGTGTGTAACCAAACGGGATGAGCTGCAATACCAGACACAGCCTGTAGACAAGAGTGGCGCTGTTCTAGGGAAAAATAAATGTAGAAAAAAAAATAAAACCTCTTGTGCAATCCCTTTTTGGGACATGACTGCTTTTTTTTGTAAAAACAGCGCCATACCTGTCCACAGGCGTGTATATGGTATTGCAACTCAACCTCATTTAATTCGATGGACCTAACAGGACACAGTCTATGGACAGGAGTGGAAATGTTTCTGGAAGAAAGGATACATATTTTTGCCCCTTTTTAAAGTCTGTTGCCCCTACTTGGGGTACACTATCAATGCTCCCTTTTCTCCTAACTGGTGAGGCTCGATCAGAGGAAAACGGGGTCATAATACCACAATAATAAAAAAAAGGCCAATCTCCATGTCTAGTGCTGTAGATAGAGTTGGGGCCCCCTCAAAGTTTAATATTGGAACCCAGGGGCGTAACTAAAGGCTCAGGGGCCCTGATGCAAAAGGTGACCTGGGCCCCCCCCTCTATCTGTATCTGTACCCGTACCCATACCTAAACCATGCTGCACAGAGACATAACTTGAAGCTTTTGGGCCGCGATGCAGAACCTGTAACAAGGCCCCCAACTATAATGCTTTATTCATAGTACTGGGCCCCCTATATGGAGAAGAGAGGCCTTATGGGCCCCCTAAGGCTCCTGGGCCCGGGTGCAACCGCATCCCCTGCACCCTCTAGAGTTACTGCCCTGTTGGACCGCTTCATTATTGTGCTCCATTTTATATCCCAACATGGTATGTTTTCCGCTTTCCATGACCCTCGGGCCAATGTAGTTCCCCTGTAGAGGTTATCCACACTAAATGGGGGTCATCCGTCTAGGGTTAGGTCCCACTCTCTCTCCAAGAGCCCCATAGCAGCTGTATAGTCTGCCTCTGTGGTACACTCGCCCTTCCCTAGGTCACCGTGTATATTTAGCATCTATCTTGATCCCAGTGATCCTCTTTAGATCTTGCTCCTTGACCTTGATGAACGTAAGAGGATGTTTCTGCTTCGCTACTGAAGTGACGACAATTCCCCGTCTGACACTGATTTTATTTTAGGTAGAGCAATGTTTTTTGAGTCAAGAACCTTTTTCTTTTATCCAAACAAGTCTGTCCTGAGAAAGAGACCGAGTCGGGCGCTGAACGTTTCAACTCGTCACTCCTTGACCTGGAGATGTAGACTAAAAAAGATTTCCAAACACGGTATAGAAGTTACTGGTATTTTACAACATGCGGGTCATGGGAACTTCTTGGAAACTTCTGGAAGAGTAGTAGGGTGTGAGACTGGCCCAGTGTCCAGACCTGGCAAACTTGGGCAAGTGCCATGGACCACTGAGCCTAGGGGTCCCACTCAGCGATGGGATCAATCTAGTCCTTGTTTATTTTAATCAATTGTATCTGTGTCTTTTAAAACAGATACAATTAACTATTACAGCAGCACTGCAGGAAACCGAGCGCCTCCTGTTCTATCACCTGGTGCCCTATCCTGGCCAGCAAAAGCCTAGGAAGAGGATGGAGGATGCTGTAGACGTACGATGGCAGAGAGCGGTTTTATTATTTTATTGCTGGGGCACAGTGGGGGCCTATAAATGACTGGGAAGGGGGCACAGTGGGGACCCATAAATGACTGGGAAGGGGGCACAGTGGGGGCCCATAAATGACTGGGAAGGGGGCACAGTGGGGGCCCATAAATGACTGGGAAGGGGGCACAGTGGGGGCCCATAAATGACTGGGAAGGGGGCATAGTGGGGGCCCATAAATGACTGGGAAGGGGGCACAGTGGGGGCCCATAAATGACTGGGAAGGGGGCACAGTGGGGGCCCATAAATGACTGGGAAGGGGGCACAGTGGGGGCCCATAAATGACTGGGAAGGGGGCACAGTGGGGGCCCATAAATGACTGGGAAGGGGGCACAGTGGGGGCCCATAAATGACTGGGAAGGGGGCACAGTGGGGGCCCATAAATGACTGGGAAGGGGGCACAGTGGGGGCCCATAAATGACTGGGAAGGGGGCACAGTGGGGGCCCATAAATGACTGGGAAGGGGGCACAGTGGGGGCCCATAAATGACTGGGAAGGGGGCACAGTGGGGGCCCATAAATGACTGGGAAGGGGGCACAGTGGGGGCCCATAAATGACTGGGAAGGGGGCACAGTGGGGGCCCATAAATGACTGGGAAGGGGGCACAGTGGGGGCCCATAAATGACTGGGAAGGGGGCACAGTGGGGGCCTATAAATGACTGGGAAGGGGGCACAGTGGGGGCCTATAAATGACTGGGAAGGGGGCACAGTGGGGGCCTATAAATGACTGGGAAATGGGCACAGTGGGGGCCTATAAATGACTGGGAAGGGGGCACAGCGGGGGCCTATAAATGACTGGGAAGGGGGCACAGCGGGGGCCTATAAATGACTGGGAAGGGGGCACAGCGGGGGCCTATAAATGACTGGGAAGGGGGCACAGCGGGGGCCTATAAATGACTGGGAAGGGGGCACAGCGGGGGCCTATAAATGACTGGGAAGGGGGCACAGCGGGGGCCCAAAAATGACTGGGAAGGGGGCACAGCGGGGGCCCAAAAATGACTGGGAAGGGGGCACAGCGGGGGCCCAAAAATGACTGGGAAGGGGGCACAGCGGGGGCCTATAAATGACTGGGAAGGGGGCACAGCGGGGGCCTATAAATTCCTAAGGGGACGCACTCTGACTTTGTTGCTCAGAGCTCATGTACACCTGGGACTGGCCTAGGTTTGAGACAATCCTAACACCGAACAAATACGTCAAGAGTTCACTGCATTGAGGCGTGCAAACTGCAAATAAAAAAAAAAAAGTTGAGGGGGGCACCTAAAAGAATTTATACCAGTTGTAAATTGTTCAGCAAGTGGGAATTGGTGCAGAAATTTGCGACAAGATTTTTTGCTGTCTGCGCCGCTATCTGGCAATTCTTTAAAAGAGGTGTGGTTTGTCAGGAATGGACATGGCCGCCCCCGCCGACCCATTTCTGTATAATTTACACCAGAAACTGGCATAAATTCTAGCAGAAATAAATGATCGGCTCTGATGTACATTTCTGAGTAGGCGCACAGAGGTGCTGAGATCCGCCTCTTCATGAATTAGTTGCGTTGTGTGCCGGCGGTATAATTTATTAAAACCTGGCATAGTTTTAATAAATATTCCCCGAGTGTTGATTTTTTTTGGGGGGGTTATGGCAGGTTTGGCCATACCAGGTTTCTCTGCACCATACTGAGTCACGCAGTGTGTGCAGCCGATGAGACTGATGTGACGGCTACCAAATTCTGTAGATCATTCCGCCACTAATTAAAATATGAAGGTCTATTTCCTTTTGCGATGGGAGATCTCTGCCGCCTCCCTTGGTACACAGAGCACCACGCCCGTTGACTTTCACTCTTGTCCTGATTGTTTTACCTGAAGCTGTGTGATCTCTTATAAAGTGTGGAGAAGTAGTCGGTCAGGTCGCAGGTACTGGTGCCCACCAATGTGCGTGTGGAGTCCTGGGCTTCAGTGGTGGTCGCCCAGGCAGGAAATCAGACCACCAAGTTCAGCAATCACTGGCGCCCAAAGGAAGTGAAATTAACAGAGTCTGTAAAGATATGTAACACCAATTACAAATTGGGTGTATTGGCAAATTTACAAACTTTCAGCAGTTTTGCAAAAAAACCAAATGAGAACAATTTAAATGGCTCAACGCAACTAATGTAACAAGTGGCTTGAAATTCATCACAACATCACTTTTACTGACTGCTGCAGTCTCATTCCCCCATTCATGACCGGCATCTTCAGTAGAGCGGCTTTTGCTGTTCTGACCGCCTGCAGATGTGATGTATAACCAGACAGCAGCTTCCGAGAGCATTCCTGAGGAGTCTTACTCCACTCCTCATGGACAATGGTCTCCACGTCACTAATTGGCCACCGCCTTCACATCCCAGCTTTTTTTTTTTTATGGGCTTCAAGTCAATCGACTGTGATGGCCAGTCGAGAATCTTCCAGGGCTACTTGTGAAACCAAGACTTGGTGGGCTTTGAGATCTGCTTGGGATCATTGTCCTGTTGGAAGGTCCAATGACTGCCAAGCTTCAGCTTCCTAACCGAAGACAGGATGATTTCTCCTAGTATTTCCTGATACTTGATTGAGTCCATCTTGTCCTCCACAAGCTGCAGGTTTCCAGAGGAAGAAAATCGGCCCCAGATCATCACCGAGCCACCGCCATGCTTCACTGTAGCATCCGTGAGCCACCGCCATGCTTCACTGTAGCATCCGTGAGCCACCGCCATGCTTCCCTGTAGCATCACCGAGCCACCGCCGGGCCTCACTGTAGCATTACCGAGCCACCGCCGGGCCTCACTGTAGCATTACCGAGCCACCGCCGGGCCTCACTGTAGCATTACCGAGCCACCGCCGGGCCTCACTGTAGCATTACCGAGCCACCGCCGGGCCTCACTGTAGCATTACCGAGCCACCGCCGGGCCTCACTGTAGCATTACCGAGCCACCGCCGGGCCTCACTGTAGCATTACCGAGCCACCGCCGGGCCTCACTGTAGCATTACCGAGCCACCGCCGGGCCTCACTGTAGCATTACCGAGCCACCGCCGGGCCTCACTGTAGCATTACCGAGCCACCGCCGGGCCTCACTGTAGCATTACCGAGCCACCGCCGGGCCTCACTGTAGCTTCACCGAGCCACCGCCGGGCCTCACTGTAGCTTCACCGAGCCACCGCCGGGCCTCACTGTAGCTTCACCGAGCCACCGCCGGGCCTCACTGTAGCTTCACCGAGCCACCGCCGGGCCTCACTGTAGCTTCACCGAGCCACCGCCGGGCCTCACTGTAGCTTCACCGAGCCACCGCCGGGCCTCACTGTAGCTTCACCGAGCCACCGCCGGGCCTCACTGTAGCTTCACCGAGCCACCGCCGGGCCTCACTGTAGCTTCACCGAGCCACCGCCGGGCCTCACTGTAGCTTCACCGAGCCACCGCCAGGCCTCACTGTAGCATCACCGAGCCACCGCCAGGCCTCACTGTAGCCAGGGTTCCTTTTCGGCGTCTGCTGTATTCTTCCTCCTGCAGACATCGATGAACTGTAGACCCAGAAAGCTCCAGTTTTGTTTCATCGCTCCGCAGTACTCAATCCCAAAGCTTCTGTGATTTATTCATATGGTTTTGAGCACATTGGAGCGGCTTCTCCTGGGCTTCTGCCTCCGTAGAGGTGTAACGTCTTGTAGTTCACACATGAAGACCTTCAGCGTTTTAGATGTACCTCTCTGTGCAAACCAAAACCTCAGTGCTGCTACCACCATATCTTGCTGCAGGTCTTTTGCAGTCACTGGAGAGTTTTTGACCCTCTGCCTCCTCCGGAATCTGATTAGCAGCCGGTGATGGCGCCCTCTTTCTGCCACTCCAGGTAGTGCAGCCAGTGTTCCTTCAACTTTGAACTTGTGAACTGCTTCCAACCATGTCTTTAACAACATTCAGCGCTTTTGTTGTCCTTTTCCATCACATTAACTGGTTTCTACAAGGCAATGATTTCTTCTCAAGCTTTTTACACCACTCTTTACTTTTAAAAAAAAATGCATACAACAAAACCCTCCACGATTACAGGTGTTTGATGTGTGTCATGTCAAGCACACCTGATGCAACTAGTAAAGTCCTTGATTGGTTGTATCAGGTGTGTTTATGAAGCTCTTGATTTGTTTCATCAGGTGTGCTTGAATCAACACCTGATTTGCAGATGTGTGCTCTTATAAGGGATTCTGACTTTAAAGAAGCTACTAATTGTATTAGTTGTGTGGGATTAGTTATTAATTTTTTTGCAAACGGCTGAAAGTTTGTAAATTTGGCAAATCTTATAATGGGGCTTTGTAGTGGGAGTTGAATCCTCTTGATTGCAACTGTACACTGAACGTAGTCTGTGTTCTCTCCCGCACTTTCCTGCTGAGGGTTCCCATTGTTACAAAATACTTGTAGTAACTAGTTTACCTGTACTTACCTGATCCGTGTAGCCTGCAGTCACATCTCTCGGTGTCTATCACACTGTCTCTTGTCATGCCTGTCTGTTTTTCTCTTTCTCTCTTCTGTGCCTTCACGGGATCTGCCGTCTGTCTCCACCATCTATCTGCTGCCCACTTTTTTTGTCTCGCAGAGCACCTTCTAAACGACACCCTCATTTGCCAAGGTATGTAGGAAACGTGCTTGTATGTGTCTGTGGTGGTGTATTCTCCTGGTGTTGTGGAACCATAAGTTGCAGCATGCCGTATACCACAAAAAGTGTTTGAAAAGTTCTGATACTCTGGAGAGGTAATACGTAGTGTCAGAAAAAAGGTCTCTTCAAGGTGGTGGGGTGTTTTGCATGGCGGTGCTGTCTGAGAAGACCACTTCACTTTAAATGCAGATTGCTGTTTGTATAGAAAACCAGGCCCTTGGCACTAATCACATTGGTCAGTCCCCCCCCTCCCCCTCCCTTTCCCGTCTTCTGCTATTTTTGTATAGTTTGTAGCTGAATTATTCCATTCACTTCCAATAATACTACCCTACTATACTTCCATCTAATGCCTAGATATATAGCCAGACTACACCTAAATAATACCCCCATAAAGTATCCAAACAATACTGCCATACAATGCTCCTCACAACACTGCCATCTAGTGCCCAAATAATACCACCAATACCCAAACAATACTACCGTATAATGTCCATTGCCATCTAGTGGCCAAATAATACCCCCAGGAAATGCCTAAATAATCCTTCCATAAAGCATCCAAATAATACCACCCTACAATGCCCCACACATCGCCATCTAGTGACCAAATAGTGCCATATAATGCTTGAATAACATCTCAACAGAGTATGCAAATAATGCTACCATATGGTGCCAACGACCTATAATTTGCACCCAATACTACCATTCACTTTCCAAGTAATACTGCCCTATGATACCCAAGTAATGAGGAGGTGATAGTTTTTTCTTTTGCCCACCTTGCACATGCCAATGGGTAGCGGTACACATAAACCGCCATCTTTGTGGAAATCGTTTTTGTGCGCATGTTCAGATGAGCGCCCATTTGTCTGTTACTAACTCGTGTCTGTCTTTCTCTTGTCCATTCCATCTTTGCCGCTGTCTCATCCTTCTCTATCAGCCCCATTGCAGCCTGGTAAGATGTGACTGTCAACGCTTACTGCATGTGACCTTAAGTAAATGCCCCCCCCCCCCCCCCAACCCCCTCAACCCTCTGATCTGTGAACGCTCCATACTTCCTGGTTTTGTTTCGTTCTCGTACGCTGATGAACCAATATGCCATAAAGATATGATCTGAGGGTCCTACTGCTTGAACCCTCGTTAAGAACATTGTAGATCAAAGTATCAGTTAATTGTTCTTCTATTGCATCACATACATTCTCCCTACAACCCTCATGATCTCCAAGTCAAGGGGGCAGTGGCTCCTCCTAAAAGATGAATGATGGGCCCATAATGGTTCACAACCTGATGACGCGTTGGAGGTATTGGGCAAGGGTCCCCTAAAATAATTACATTCGTTTTGGACCTCATAAGTCCAATTGTCATGTCCTATTTGCCAATCCTCTAGCCTGACCAACGCTGAATGGAGTTCCAAAGTTGAAAAATTGGAACCCCCCCCCCCTGAGTCTATGCCAAGACTCTCTAAGGACCACAGTTTTTTCCATGACCATTCGATTACTAATGTCTTCAGACAGTGAGGGCAGACCAGAGGTGAGGAGATCTGTAACATTGTATGAGGTCTGTCAGGTTCAAACATTAACAGGATAGGGCCACCCAGAACTTGGCCATCAACGGGCTACATCCATGGCCACAGCACTGCTCGGTGACTCTGCTAAATGCTAATGAGCTACACTAAAGGAAGTACATTTTTGGCCATCTTTGACCCCCTTGGGGCATTGTCAGCGGTGTATTTTCTATTACAGCTGCTGTTTGGTGATGGTGATACAAGGGTTACACGTGGCGGACATGCCTCGAAGGTTATTGCTCTTCCTCCTTTGTGTTACTTCAGTTTTCTTTCAGAATTCCTGCACTGCTGCGAAGAATGTAAAGAATGCAGGGACCTAATTTTCACTTACCTCCGTCATTGTCTTGCTGCCGTCTTTCCTGTTGCTTTCTGTTTTATATCGTTTTACGTGTTGGTCAGGTTATTCGATGCCGCAGTGCATTCGCATGTTGGCCGTGTTACTCGGGTTAGAGCCAAGCCGGAGCAATAAAGGCATAATTTGAAGCTCCTGGCCCCGCGCCTACCATATGTGAGTTATAATACTGGTAGAATATGTGGTAGAGGGCCTCTTAGGCCCCCGATTGCACCAAGATGTCTGCACCTCCTGTAGCTAGGACCAATGCAGGGCAACGTTTCAGTGGTGTTCTCCATATGTATATATTGCACTGATAGACTGCCTATTTATATACTGCTTGTGCAGAAAGCAGTAAGATAGCAGTATGGCAACTAGAACAGCTCAGTGAATAAATACGGTACCAGAACCACGCTTAGTACGTACATGCATACAGCACCATAACCAAGCTCAGAATCTAAATACAGTGCCAGAACCAAGTACAGTTTATAGATACAATACCCAGAACATGCAGTGTGTTTTGCAGGAGTGCTTCAGATTTTGCCGCAGCATTTTCGCTATGTGTAAATATAGCCTTATAGCGTTTCCATAGGTGGGCATAGTAGTTAACCCTTTCCAATCCACTGTCTGACGTCTAAAGACATTCTGATTGAATGCTGTACAGCTCTGATGTCGGGAGACGTCCGGCAGGGTATTCTTACTGTAGATTACTGGCCGCTCTGTAATAGGGAGCCTCTCCAGCATGTCACATACTGTAGTACTGGCTTTAGCCAACAGATGGCGCCATTATATAATGGCAGAAAGAGAAAGCCCCCTTAGAAATCCTGAATCCAAAATTGGATTGCAAAGGGTTAAATGTTGCATAATTAGCCGGACAGCACAATTGTAACACATGTCTGTCCCAGTATACCGCAACATACTGTAGGTGCCAGGGTACGTTTTTCACCTTCCTCGGTGCAACAGGACACTTCGATACCATCATTGCTAGTATTACTCGGTCATCATCACCATTTCCAGGTCCACTGTGCTGTCGGCAGCTCTTAGGGACTGAGTCCCCTGGGGGACAGGAGACTCCCTCTGCTTCCATGTGGTTTGTCTTAGCCCCCGGGTCATCAGGGTGATTCTGGTCGTCTCTTGAGCGGGGTCTTCCCCCAGCATTGGGATCCTCACACTCACTAGCTGCCGCCACAAACTCCACAGCCCTCCTATTCTGCTGCATTTGCCAAACAAGACCTGCTGCTGATCCGCACCCACAGCGCTGCTCCTGACCTCTGTGACGCCGCTCCAGGCATTATATGCCCCTGCAGGGCACCACTAACCCCTGCGCCTAGTGCTGGGCAGAGGTCCTGGCCCTAATCTCTCACTATTCCCCTATCCTAGCGCTGATCTTCACGTTACCCCCTTACACATGTGCGATCACCACTGTCAGAATTTTGGGACGTGCCAGAGGTGATCTCTCTGGATAGGTGGCGACCCCAGCAGTTGCATTCCTATCTTATCTGCAAGTCATTCTCTATTCCGCAGAGGGGGGATAACTTGCCAAGATGGAAATACCCCTTTAAAAATGGCTCCCAGTTTGGGTGGGCTTTGTGCCATTCTTTATTATACTACTCATATGAATGGCCATTCTGTATTACTACATTTTAGGGGACATACATGGCTGGCCATGGCTTGCCCCGGCAAAATTATCTGTCTGCCTGGTCTTCCTGCCGCCGGTACGGAGTTCTAAAAGGGGTCGTGTCTGATGGCCCAACCCTGTTAATATTATTTAGGAAAGTACCAAAAAATGAAAATTTCTCAGTTTTATCGGTTTCTGGGAAAGCCGAGTGACAACCAAGATTGTCCCGCTACAAGGTTCGCTACCCAACTTTCTCAGCCTTCTGGATGGTAAATTTGATGGGTGAGGGGCGCCATTACCTAACCCTCCCCTGTGAATGGGAACACGCGTCCGGTCGTTTAATTTCTTTAAAAAAAAAAATCTGTGTTCGTTAACCTTAGTTCTATAGTTCGTTTCTGCTTACTCAGCATCCCAGGTCACATGACCGTCCCTCCTTACGTTTCCACCTGCAGCACCCCCTTCTCTCAGATATTAGTTCACAAGTGAAAGTGAACCATCCGGTTTAAAGGACCACACGGTGCTTTGTGCCTTTTTGCATGCGTTTGCATAGGGCGAGTTAGTTCTGACGAGAACTTTTTGAAACCAACTTGTTATGGCGTCACGTGATTGAGTCCAGTTACCGTATGTGTTGGTACATATAATGTATATAGTAATACACTGACCTGCCAGAAGCCTTAGGCTAGCGGTATGTAAATTGATGATGAAGTGATGTTGCTGCAGGGGACGGCCTGGGAACGCCCCCGCACCCGTGTAAGTTGTGAGAATCAAATTGTCAGTGCGAGCAGACCAGCGACTCCGACAGAAATCACATCCACGTTCACTGCAGGAGACCCCCCACGTATATCCCGCCGGTCGGCGCAGGAGACCCCACACGTATATCCCGCCGGTCGGCGCTGGAGACCCCACACGTATATCCCGCCAGTCAGCGCAGGAGACCCCACACGTATATCCTGCCGGTCAGCGCAGGAGACCCCGACATTACCTCCATGACACTGGACACAACGCCTCACCTGGGCTAATGAGGTTGATAGCTGGACCCTAGAAGACTGGCATGGTCGGATGAGCCACGGTACCGATAGTATAGGACTGATGGTCTAGTTCATGTGTGGTGCAGACCCTATAAAGCCATGGACCCCAGTTGTCTTCTAGGCACTGTACAGGCTGGTGGTTGCTCCATCCTGGTGTGGGGTGTCTTCTCATGGCTTGAGTTATGTCCACTAGTCTACCTAAACACGTCATTGACCGATGCCCTTCTTGGTGACAATTTGCAGCCCTTCATGGACTTAATATATTCCCCAATGATGGAATATTACATCAGAATAATACGCTGTGCCATCAGGCCCGAGTTGTCCAGAACTGGTTGGAGAAGCACTCTGAGGAGTTCCTACAAATGGTGCGACCTGAATATTCCCCAAACTGGACCTCAATTAAGCATTTTTAGGAAGTGGTGGCGAGGTCCATTCACACCCAAAATCTTGCACCTACAAATACCACAGAGATGTGGGTGGCTATCCAGAGGACAGGGCTTAACCTCTCTCTAGACTTAGGTCCACATGTAGAATCAATGGCATTTCGAGTTACTGTGCTTCGCTAGGCTACAGGGGGTCCAACATATTGGTTCCTGTCCCATGACTTTTGGCATGACTGTGTATATATGTGAACGCCGTCAATATACCCACTGCTTTAATCCTGTGGCAGCTGTTCCAGAACCACAAATCCCAGCATTTCTTGGCAGTAGCAGTTAGAGAACTTTTTGTTCTACATAAAGGCAATGAAATATGAAACTGCGTACTGAAATTTGGGTGGTTTCTGACTTTTGACTCGGTTTATCCTATAGGTGTGTGATTTATGATTCCTCCATTTGATGCTACAACATTTAAAGGGTTGGTGTGGAGTGTAAAAAAAACTAAACACATCAACAACAAAAAAAACACCTTTCTTCTAAGAATACTCCACACTGGTCTAATCATGGTGTCTGGTATTGGTACCAGACCTAATGATGGGTGGGGCGGTTCCTAGAAGAAAGCAGCCATGTTCTTGTAACCTCGCACAGCGCTTGTCATAGCCAGGAAACATACATATGATGTCATGTATGCCATTGCCAGGTTTAGGGCTCCTGTCCACGGGCGTAGCGATATCCCGCGGCGGTTCTCCGCGCTGAGCCTATGTGACAGGCGCACTGCGGAGAATCGCGGCAATTCGCAGCATGCTGCGATTTTAAATCCCGCAAGCGGAGAATCACTATGATTCGCCGCTCGTGGACAGTGGATAATCCGACCGCGGGGAACGCAGTGAAAATTCGCCTGTGGATAGGAGGCCTTGAGCGATTTAAAAAATGTCTGCACTCCATATACAATGAATTTCTAAGCTAATGCTGGGAAAGGAAATGCATTGCTATACTGTTGTGGGGTTGTCTTCTGAGCCATTCCCCTAGAGGGAGCTGTACATCGCCAGTGTATTGGTTATTGTTATGATCACAACTCATAAATAAAATGTTTTCATCCAAACTACTTATCGGTACTATTGTACCTTGACTCCACCGGAAGTTAGGGGTCTGACAGCCCTTAGCAGAGGGAACATCCCTGTCAGGCCCCTAGCTGCCGATTGGCTGCATGGCATACTATGGAAGAGTAGGGAAGGCGAGGGCGATACGCGGCCCTGTCCCTGCTGGCACTGTCAGTGTTCGAAGACTGGCATCCTGCGGCGTCTTGGAGCTCCCGACCCCGCTGCTGTCACCTGCTCTCACGGGTCCGCTCTCGCAGTAGTCCCCTGGTGGCCTCGCATCTCCACTAGTGGCGGCCCTGCTGTCACAGTCCTCGAGGGAGAGGGTTGAGGGTCTCCGCGCACAGCCGAGTCCCCCACAACCCCCCCCGCCCCTGCTGGCGGCCTCCCCTTTGCGCTCCCAGGTGCAACTGCTAACATCCATACCCTGCACTCCATCGGCCAAAGGAGTGCGCCTGTCGGCATCGGCGCGGGGGGATGCAGCCGCTGATGGCTACTCCGCTCTCCATTGTCCTCTCAGCAACGGCCGTGACAGCTACTGAAGTTAGGGGAGCGGAGTTGCCATCAGCGGGCGTTGGTAAATTTTCAAACAGCTGTATTATATCACTACCGGTGGCGACATAATACAACAGTACCTTACTTAGCAATGTAAATGATAGATTGTGGTTTTCTGTCTCATTTTTTTGATTTGGATAATTTAGTCATGCGTCACAGAAGGGGAAATATAAAAACAATCACTAAAAATGGCCATATACGTATTAACTCAGGAGGGCAAACATGTGCACCACCTCAGCATGCAGGTAGCAAATACCAAATGAGATCCACTCACACAGCCTCTTAATATAGAGGGGGGGTGGCTGCTTGGTGTATACTCCCACACAGGGTAGATACAAAGTGGCAGACCATTCTGATACATGTAGTGCACCACGCAGACCAGCAACCTATTAATGGCGCCATAATAGTTCGGCGCCACTTCAATAAGTGAATGACATTGTACTGCCACCACGGGCTCCCCCTGGCATTTAAAAGTCACACTGCATCTGAATAATATACAATAAATGCAAGGTATTAGCTGGATTTTGGCCAAAATACATGAGCCCACACGCCGCGTCAAGGCTCCTTGCGTTTTGTGACTCCCTACACTTATATAAATTTTGCCGCAGGTAAAAATAAGGCAGAGTTTCCTGTGAGTCTACAACCACACACAATTTGATATGAGGAGTATTACATGGGGGATATGGGGGGGGGGGGTTAGACCTTGTAAAAAGTAAAGACCGTTCAGAAATAATAACAAGTATGTTTCCTTAATGTGTTTTCTTCATACGGGATTCCCTAGTCTGTGGGATGACATCTACTGGTCATTACCTCAAGGTTTAGTGTAAATAGGGGGCAGTATTATAGTTGTAATAATCTTGTACATGGGGTAAGTAATATAGTAGCTATATTTTTGTTCATACGGGACCGTATTATAGTAGTTGTATGCTTGTACATAGGGGGCAGTATTATAGTAGTTGTATGCTTGTACATAGGAGGCCGTATTATAGTAGTTATATTCTTGTACATAGGGGGCAGTATTATAGTAGTTATCTTCTTGTATATAGGAGCAGTATTATAGTAGTTATATTCTTGTACATAGGGGCAGTATTATAGTAGTTATATTCTTGTACATAGGAGGCTGTATTATAGTAGTTATATTCTTGTACATAGGAGCAGTATTATAGTAGTTATATTCTTGTACATAGGGGGCAGTATTATAGTAGTTATATTCTTGTACATAGGAGGCAGTATTATAGTAGTTATATTCTTGTACATGGGGAGCAGTATTATAGTAGTTATATTCTTGTACATAGGGGGCAGTATTATAGTAGTTATATTCTTGTACATGGGGAGCAGTATTATAGTAGTTATATTCTTGTACATGGGGAGCAGTATTATAGTAGTTATATTCTTGTACATAGGGAGCAGTATTATAGTAGTTATATTCTTGTACATAGGGAGCAGTATTATAGTAGTTATATTCTTGTACATAGGGAGCAGTATTATAGTAGTTATATTCTTGTACATAGGGGGCAGTATTATAGTAGTTATATTCTTGTACATAGGGGGCAGTATTATAGTAGTTATATTCTTGTATATAGGAGCAGTATTATAGTAGTTATATTCTTGTACATAGGGGACAGTATTATAGTAGTTATATTCTTGTATATAGGAGCAGTATTATAGTAGTTATATTCTTGTATATAGGAGCAGTATTATAGTAGTTATATTCTTGTATATAGGAGCAGTATTATAGTAGTTATATTCTTGTATATAGGAGCAGTATTATAGTAGTTATATTCTTGTATATAGGAGCAGTATTATAGTAGTTATATTCTTGTATATAGGAGCAGTATTATAGTAGTTATATTCTTGTATATAGGAGCAGTATTATAGTAGTTATATTCTTGTACATAGGGGACAGTATTATAGTAGTTATATTCTTGTACATAGGGGGCAGTATTATAGTAGTTATATTCTTGTACATAGGGGCAGTATTATAGTAGTTATATTCTTGTACATAGGAGGCAGTATTATAGTAGTTATATTCTTGTATATAGGAGCAGTATTATAGTAGTTATATTCTTGTATATAGGAGCAGTATTATAGTAGTTATATTCTTGTATATAGGAGCAGTATTATAGTAGTTATATTCTTGTACATAGGGGGCAGTATTATAGTAGTTATATTCTTGTACATAGGGGGCAGTATTATAGTAGTTATATTCTTGTACATAGGGGGCAGTATTATAGTAGTTATATTCTTGTACATAGGGGGCAGTATTATAGTAGTTATATTCTTGTACATAGGGGGCAGTATTATAGTAGTTATATTCTTGTACATAGGGGGCAGTATTATAGTAGTTATATTCTTGTACATAGGGGGCAGTATTATAGTAGTTATATTCTTGTACATGGGGAGCAGTATTATAGTAGTTATATTCTTGTACATAGGGAGCAGTATTATAGTAGTTATATGCTTGTACATAGGGGGCAGTATTATAGTAGTTGTATGCTTGTACATAGGAGGCCGTATTATAGTAGTTATATTCTTGTACATAGGGGGCAGTATTATAGTAGTTATCTTCTTGTATATAGGAGCAGTATTATAGTAGTTATATTCTTGTACATAGGGGCAGTATTATAGTAGTTATATTCTTGTACATAGGAGGCTGTATTATAGTAGTTATATTCTTGTACATAGGAGCAGTATTATAGTAGTTATATTCTTGTACATAGGGGGCAGTATTATAGTAGTTATATTCTTGTACATAGGAGGCAGTATTATAGTAGTTATATTCTTGTACATGGGGAGCAGTATTATAGTAGTTATATTCTTGTACATAGGGGGCAGTATTATAGTAGTTATATTCTTGTACATGGGGAGCAGTATTATAGTAGTTATATTCTTGTACATAGGGAGCAGTATTATAGTAGTTATATTCTTGTACATAGGGAGCAGTATTATAGTAGTTATATTCTTGTACATAGGGAGCAGTATTATAGTAGTTATATTCTTGTACATAGGGGGCAGTATTATAGTAGTTATATTCTTGTACATAGGGGGCAGTATTATAGTAGTTATATTCTTGTACATAGGAGGCAGTATTATAGTAGTTATATTCTTGTACATGGGGAGCAGTATTATAGTAGTTATATTCTTGTACATAGGGAGCAGTATTATAGTAGTTATATTCTTGTACATAGGGGGCTGTATTATAGTAGTTATATTCTTGTATATAGGAGCAGTATTATAGTAGTTATATTCTTGTACATAGGGGACAGTATTATAGTAGTTATATTCTTGTATATAGGAGCAGTATTATAGTAGTTATATTCTTGTATATAGGAGCAGTATTATAGTAGTTATATTCTTGTATATAGGAGCAGTATTATAGTAGTTATATTCTTGTATATAGGAGCAGTATTATAGTAGTTATATTCTTGTATATAGGAGCAGTATTATAGTAGTTATATTCTTGTATATAGGAGCAGTATTATAGTAGTTATATTCTTGTATATAGGAGCAGTATTATAGTAGTTATATTCTTGTATATAGGAGCAGTATTATAGTAGTTATATTCTTGTACATAGGGGACAGTATTATAGTAGTTATATTCTTGTACATAGGGGGCAGTATTATAGTAGTTATATTCTTGTACATAGGGGCAGTATTATAGTAGTTATATTCTTGTACATAGGAGGCAGTATTATAGTAGTTATATTCTTGTATATAGGAGCAGTATTATAGTAGTTATATTCTTGTATATAGGAGCAGTATTATAGTAGTTATATTCTTGTATATAGGAGCAGTATTATAGTAGTTATATTCTTGTACATAGGGAGCAGTATTATAGTAGTTATATTCTTGTACATAGGGGGCAGTATTATAGTAGTTATATTCTTGTACATAGGGGGCAGTATTATAGTAGTTATATTCTTGTACATAGGGGGCAGTATTATAGTAGTTATATTCTTGTACATAGGGGGCAGTATTATAGTAGTTATATTCTTGTACATAGGGGGCAGTATTATAGTAGTTATATTCTTGTACATAGGGGGCAGTATTATAGTAGTTATATTCTTGTACATAGGGGGCAGTATTATAGTAGTTATATTCTTGTACATAGGGGGCAGTATTGTAGTAGTTATATTCTTGTACGTAGGGGGCAGTATTGTAGTAGTTATATTCTTGTACGTAGGGGGCAGTATTGTAGTAGTTATATTCTTGTACGTAGGGGGCAGTATTGTACATAGGGGCAGTATTATAGTAGTTATATTCTTGTACATAGGAGCAGTATTATAGTAGTTATATTCTTGTACATAGGGGGCAATATTATAGTAGTTATATCCTTGTACATAGGGGGCAGTATTATAGTAGTTATATTCTATTGGATGGCAGCATTCCTTCACATCAATGCTTGATCCTTTTTACAAGTCTCTAGAGCAATGATTGGGAGTTGAAATCCAAGCTATAATCCATACACAGACATCTGTTTCGGGATGTTTGCCCCTCATCAGTGTGCAGTAGGATCCTGGCTTGGCTAGTGAGAGGCCATTAACGTGGGTCGGGAAGGGTATCCTCTCTCCTTAGGGCTCATGCCCACGTCTGTCGCGGAATTCCGCCACAGGAGTACCGCGGTTGCAAACAAAATATGGCTGCTGCTGATCGCATAAAAATGTGTTTTTCCGCGGTCTCCATTAACACTATGTTAACGGAGACCTTCCGCGACATAAATCTGCGGAGAGTAGAACATGCCGCAATTTGTTTCCAGTGGCGAAAATCTGCCGTAATATTCCACGTATCAGCATTGGCAGGTTAGGTTCAATAGAACTAATTGATGCGGATTTACGTTGTGGTAACCGCAGTAAAAATCCGGTCGTGGGCATTAGCTCTTAGGGAGAGCACCAAGAAGGTGCGTGAGGAGCTGTCTGCGTATGGATTCTGGCTTGGGTTTGACTCCCAATCATTGCTCTACAGACCAGTATAAAAGCATCAAGCATTGATTTCACGGATTGCTGCCATCCAATAGGTGGCGCTGCAGAGGTATTGTTCAATCTTCCTTATTTGCATATTACCCAGAGGAGCATGGATGGCCTCCGAAGTCTCCCCACTCACCTTCTTGGTTCTCTCCATAAGGAGAGATGTTACCGCTCCCGACTGTGGTTTTTAACGTATTCCATAATTGTAATGAGGTGTGTTTAAAAAGCGCTTGGATGCATAAAAATAGAGCAGACAACATTTGAAAATCGCCGCGCTCGAACGGTAGTCTGTGAAGCCCCATTGAAAGTAACGGAGGTGTTGTATAGCGTTTAGTGCAGCGTTTGAATCTCCGTACTAAATGCTGTAAAGAGCCGTGTGTGTGAGAGAGAGAGTGGTCGGGGTATGTGTGTGAGTGACGTTACTACGGACATTTAGTTTCGCAGGATGGTTAGATATATAGTACATGCTTGTAGGAGAGTTCTTCTACTGCACCACGATCATATAACAGTCGCCCCTGCTTCTACGCTCCCATATCTGGTACCATATCTTGCAGATCCCACCAGTTCCCAGGGGGTCACTCGGGTGGAGTCATGGGTCATTTCAATTTGGGCATCACCCAAGTTCTTCTTAGATTTCCCACAGCCTCTTTAACCCCCGCTGCTCGTTCCTTTGATTTTTCTTCATTGCACCTTCAGCTGAGCTACAACCTCCCCGCAGTCCATGCTGGGCCTAAAAAGAGTAGAAGTTTATGGAGGCAACTTGCCAAGCGTGATGGACTTCCTTCTCCCAGGACACGTTGCTTGACCTGTTCCTTGTCTTGGATGACTGTGCTTACCGCTACTAGCTTTGTGTCAGGTTGTCGAAGGGCGGCCTACAGTTTAACAAGGTGCAGCGCAGCATGAGCAGACTTTAGTGCATATCAGTAAATATGGCTTTAAAGGCGAGTACACAATACTTATGGAAGTAAATCCACCCCAAAATCTGCCCACACTTGACTTCGTTATGAATTTTAGTGTGAATTGAGCCATGGATTTCACTTAATTGGTGTGGATTTGTGCAAATTTGTGTGCAGAATCTATTTTAATTGCTTCAGAGTCCAATTTCCTGCAAATTGCATTGTGTGAACACGGCCTTATGTATTCTGCCTGGTAATCGGTGATGTGGTTATATACTGTGGATTTGAAGTCCATGTGTGGAACAAAGTGACATCTTGCTACTTCACGTGGATTCCTCTTCGGGTTTTCTGTATGCAGATTAGCTTGATGAGTTAGTACTAATTTGTGGAGGAATCTGCTTTTACCTGCATGTATTCTTGCAGCGGTTTTCATTGACCTGGTTGATGCACATAGCCTTGTACGCTCCGCCGCACTTCTCCACAGTTCCGACACACTTATCTGTAGTCTTCAGCCAGCGCTTCCTGGTCAGGAATTAAAAAAAAACCCCGCTTCCAGGAATCGCTGGCTCTGATTGGCTGAGCCGCAGCATTCGAGAACCAATCACTGCAACGCTTGATGAACCAATCACAGCCATTCATTGCGACTGTAAGGTAGCAATAGATTCCCAAGGCAGCTGCGAGTCTGACAGAGGCCTCCATGTCTGCTATCTAAGGCAGCCCATAAGGCCCTGTCTTCCGCGGAATCTAATGGGCTGCTGTCATCGGCCTAGTAGAATGCACTACAAGTACTGCAGCGATTCTAGTGATCGAACAATTGCATCTTCAAGTTCCATTGAAGGACAAATGAATAACCAAAAATTTTTTTACTAAAGTTACATTTAAAAAAAAAAAAAAAAAAAAAAGTTTGCTTTTAAACAGATAAAATACAATTTTTTTTTTTCTTTTTAAAAAAATAAAAGCCGCACATAATCTGTATTGCCGCATTCGAAATGACCCAAACAATAAAAATATATTTCATTTTTTAACTTGCAAGGTAAATGCAAACTTAAAAATAATTAAAAAAAACAAAACAAAAAAAAAAACTAAAGCCAGAATTGCCATTTTTCCATTGTTTGCTGTCTAATAAATGCAATGAAAAGCAATCGCGCGACTCACAAGTACCTCAAACTGGAAGCGGTAAAAACTGCAACTTTTTCAGCAAAAAAAAAACACCTTACAGAACTCTGTTGCCGGGACAACGCTGCGGGTCTTCGAAGGCGATGATGCCATCAATTGTTTTTCTTTAAAAAAAAAAAAAAAGTTTTAATTTTTGTTCTAAAATAGTAAAATGAAATCTGTATAAACCTGGTGGCGCAGCAATCCTGCCGATCAGATAAGACACTTATGCTAATTTTATCAAATGGTGATCGTCTTAAAAACAACCCCCCCCCCCCCAAAAAAAATAACAGAAGTTTTTTTTCTTTCCGATCTTCCCCTCCCACAAAAAAAAAACCCTCGTACGGCGATGTAAACGGGTTACGGCTCTTGCAATGAGACGGTGATTGTAATTTTGCCGCAAGAAAATTTTCTTCGCAATTTTTGAGTGGCGGCGCTGCTTTTTCTCACAGAATCATTGTTGCCACTTGCTATTTTTACCGCGATTTTTTTGAAAACTTTATTTATTTTTGTGAAAGTCCAATAAGACTGGACGACTAATGAGAATTCATTCATTCATTCATTCGTTTCTTGTACCTCATTTAGTTTCTACATGTATAAAACTGAATAACGGATCGGCCGTGTGAACAGGCAGTATCCTCTATGATTGACTGCCTGTTTACTATTAATAGAGGCGAGCGGCCAGAATGATCCGCGGTCCGCACTGTCTCCATTCACTGAGCAACAATCGCTCCGTGTAAAAGGGCCTAAAGTCCGATTGCTCTCTGGCCTGACAATCTTAGGGCGAGGATACAGCTGCGTTACTACTTTCTGTCCTAATTCCGTCTCTCCGTTCCATTTTTGGAGCAGATAAACAGAATTGAAATGGAAATAAGCGTTCCTCTTTTCCCCATTGATTTTAATAGGTTTTCAACAAAAACAGAAGGCTTTTATTTTGCCTCCTTTTCTCGAAAACCCGTAGAAGTCAAAGGGGGGAACCCAGAAATGTTTTCCAATTTAATTCCATTTCTCTGCTCCAAAACCAGAATGGAATGAGGACCAAGTCAAACACAGGTGTGTCCTCGCTCTTAACGGGGGAACATCTTCCCTGCACCAGTAATACCGCCCCCTACGGACAGGAATAGGTAGACTTATGGCATCTCGGTGTATCTCCCCTCCAGCGTCTAGAAGCTGAAGCCTGTAGGCGTTGGGCTGACAAGTGTTTGAGGTCTAGTGGATAATTAATAATGTATTCTTCCCCTGCTTTCCTTCCCTTTGAAGCCCTCCGTGTAATGTTATATTCATCAGCCCTCTGAAGTCACAAAGTAAGAAGCGGTGAACATCAGAGAAAACGAACGCTGAAATAAGCAAACCGAAATCCGTCTCCATCACTGAACTCTGCTTTTATTTTCTGCTCTTGTGGGCTGCGGACCCGGATGGCTGGTTGCCCCTTGGGCTGCCGGGCGGACTCGGATGGCTGGTTGCCCCTTGGGCTGCCGGGGCGGACCCGGATGGCTGGTTGCCCCTTGGGCTGCCGGGGCGGACCCGGATGGCTGGTTGCCCCTTGGGCTGCCGGGGCGGACCCGGATGGCTGGTTGCCCCTTGGGCTGCCGGGGCGGACCCGGATGGCTGGTTGCCCCTTGGGCTGCCGGGGCGGACCCGGATGGCTGGTTGCCCCTTGGGCTGCCGGGGCGGACCCGGATGGCTGGTTGCCCCTTGGGCTGCCGGGGCGGACCCGGATGGCTTAAAGTGTACCTACTGAAGGTGCATAGAATAGAACCCGTTGTCATTTGGCATGTTGTCATGAACGTGTTGTGTGCACGAAAAAATAGGACCTGCTCTAATTTCCTGTGTATTTGCTCTTCAAAGGCCCCATAGAAGTCTATAGGAGGTGTACAAATGGGCAATACGCTGCGCCATTCAGTGAAATAAAAAACAGCACATCTGGACCTTATTAGGCTAAAGAGCCTTTTAAATCACGCCAGTGGGGGGGGCACGTGAGAGTGAGAGTGAGAGTGAGAGTGAGAGCGTGTGCGTGCGCGTGCGCGTGCGTGCGTGCGTGCGCGTGTGTGATGTAGGCCTTGCATGCGCAAAAAAGACAGTACTATGCGCCGATATGCACACAAATATACCTGCTCACACCTTGTTGATGGCACAAATATGTAATGCTGAAGCATGCGCATTGCACAATTGCGTATGCAGTCGTCTGAAGTCGCCCTTAGGCCGGTTTCACAAGGGCATCTTTGTGCATACAATAAGCAGAGGATGGAACCCACTGATTTCAGTGGGCTCCTTCACATTTTCATATTTTGGCGCAAATTACGGTCGTGCAAAAAAAAAGAACGTGCTCTATTTTTCTGCGTATTTGTGAACCAAAGTCCCCATAGAACGGGAGGGGGGGGGGGGGCACAAAACAGAAGGAGATGCAGGAAACTCTGTGTAATTGCGCAGGAAAAAAACTTATCTGAAACCTATTAAGACTAATTAGCCGTTTCAATCGATGCGTCTTTGTTTGTCCCGCGCAAATGAACATGTGTTGTGGGTGCCAACCGTACAGAAAAATACGTCAATGTGTGCGCAAAAAAGCAGCTCGCGCCCATGTGAAGCCAACATTAACACGGATTTCAGCACAAAAAAAGCACGCTAAATCCTTGATGTGTGAACATTTCCTTATTTCTGCGGATTTCACACAAAAAAGAACACCTTGAAATGAATGTTATTCTCACACGCAATTTCCATCCATGTGGGATGGACAGCTCTGCTGTGTAAGTACAGCCTGAGGAACATGGCGGCTGCGCGTCTGATGCGGGGTCACTGGTGGAGGAACGCTTTGTGTGTGAGGGGTTCATCTGGGGGTTCCGTCATGCTGAGCAGGAAGCAGACGGACCCCTCTATAGTCAATGGGGTCCCTCCGGCGCGGTCTATCCAGAGATGGAGCCGCTGAGTCACAGGGATCCCCCTTTCCCGCCCACCGAACGGAGCAGGAAAGTGAAGCCCCCAATGCAGATGTGAAACCACCCTGATGCATACATTTTTCATTGTAAACTTTTTTTTTTCTGATAAAGTTTTGTAGTTCAATCCCCGCTCTCGCGATCACAGAAAACGTATACGTTAAAGGGGTTTTGTCGTAAAAAAAAAAAAATTTAATTAAATACTTCCCTATTCCTCCCCGTCAGTCTTCTTACCGCATCTCCTCCTGGCTCCTGCAGTCCCCGGGTCACCTCACCGCAAGCCGGCCAGATCCTCCTCTTCCTATTAAGGAGCCTACATTGCCGCCATTCTCCTTCCAGCAGGTCATTGTACCCGGTCACTAGTGACGTAATGTTCACAGCCTAGCGGATAATGCTGAATCCTCGGCAGCCTGCTTTGGCGCATGCGCGATATCTCACCACTAGGGTTTTTATATAGTATATTAAGGCTAGCATCGAGATATTGTGGCTGCGCGGTCACGCTAAAGCAGGCTGCCGAGGATTCAGCATTATCCGCTAGGCTGTGAACATTACGTCACTAGTGACCGGGTACAATGACCTGCTGGAAGGAGAATGCGGCAATGTACACTCCTTAGGAAGAAGAGGATTCGGACGGCTGCAGGGGAGATGACCTGGGGGACTGCAGGAGGCGGGAGAAGATGCCGTAAGAAGACTGACGGGGGAGGAATAGGGAGGTATAGAATATTTTTTATTTTTTGTTAATGACAGAGCCCCTTTTAGGGGTTAATGCAGTTGTACCAGATAACAGGCAGAAACTGTTAGGTTTATAGAAAACACCATATTTTATCATTGCAGTGCATTAAAAACATATGGAAACTTTGATATCTGATGTTCAATGCAGCTTTCAAAGATGGCGCCGTTGTGCTGCCTTCCCACAATGCCCTGCGCTCTTCCCCCTCTGTGTGCACACTGATGGCAGCAAGAGACATGAAAAAGCAGGGTGTCCTCGCCTCGCTCAGCTCCTATCCTGGCCCCGCCTATGACACGCCCACCTCCATTGAACTAATCTACAGTCTCTCCTGGCCCCGCCCCCTCTAAGTTCTTCTACAGTATGGCATGTTCTCCTGCTGTACACTGTACTTATAGGGGGCGGGGCCAGGAGAGACTGTCATGGTTCAGGATGAGAGTTCAGTGTAAGCAGCAGCCGTTCAGTACTGAATGGCCGCTATGTAAAGTGAATGGAGAGGAAATTTCCTGCAGCCGCCCCGCTGTGAAACAAGAATACCTGCTCGACAGATCCTCCCCTGTGATAAGTTATAGCAACAGGCCTTTACCCCTGTGACAAGCCCCCTATCCCTGGAGCGACGAGTACACCAACAGCCCCCTCTACCCCCCACCCCCGTGCGACAAGTTATGACAGCACCCAGACAAGTGTACACACACACACACTATTCTCCCCACTCTACCCCGACAAATATACTCTGAGCCACCCCCCCACCCCCCAGACAAGTACACTGACAGCAGCCCCCCCCCCCCAACTCCCCCTGGCGTAACAGTTATCCTTCGCCGCTTGACAGTAACCGCTGGACGCTTCTGATCCTCGCCGCGGCTGTCTAGGAACGAAGCGCGATACTACAGATGCACAGACTATACCAGGCTCGTCCACGGACCGACAGTCTCTTCTGCGCATGCCCGGCGAGTGGAGAAGGCGGGAGCAAGCTTTTATCAGATCCAGAGACAACGGGATCGTCAACACGAGGGGTGCAAGGGGGGGGGGTGCACCCTTATAGGGAAGTTGTCCATTGAGGAGGCGGGACGAGGGCTCATGGTGTGGTGGGCGGTAGTTTTTATTGATGCTATTATGGTATACAACGTGTTGTGTAACTTTTTTATTTTTTCCCGCTAACAGTGAGGTGGGGGGGCATGGGACACCCATTGTCGGGGTCAGTGGGGGGCTCGCCACTGGGACCCCGAGGATCAGGCTTTTATCACCTATCCTATGGACCATAGAGAGTGTACACCCCTTTATATAATACATTATTTCTTACCGCCTCACCGGCACTTGACTTTCTGTATACACAATTGGGGCATATGGACCAAATGTGACAGAGGGAGGTTACCTAATGGGGACCCCATTCCTTCTGGCAGCGAGCGCCACGTGATGCCACCATGCAAAGTAATCGCACCCAGAGTACTTCTGTCAATAGTAACACTTCATCACGGGGGTCTGAGGAACAACAGGACCCCCTACCTGTATATTGGTGATCTGATAACGAATACATGTGATTGGTTGATATTGACCCTATTTGCATATAAGCGCTATATATGGACTGGTCCATATGTACAGATAACAGTGATATGTATAATGGCTGGCCATGATGCCCGCCCACATACTAATCATTTCCTCCTCTTGCTTGTAGGTTGAGCAGCCTGTCATCTGTCAATGATGGGGCGTCAGAACGAAGGTCTCCGGGGCACCAGCGCCAAAACACGGACTACGGCGAATCAACAGGTAACCACGAAAGATTTCTGCCCCTCCGCTTGGCGCATTAATCATTAAGCCCCTTGATGAGTCGGGACTTATTACTGTTGTTTATCGACTGATTCATAGGCAGTAAATAAAGTCTTTTCCCTATACAGCAATAAGTTGACCTGTCAGATTCGCCAATCAGGACTATAGGAAAGTAGGGTGGGGGCTGTTATGGCAGCCATATTGGTCATCATCCAGCTTTCTCATAAACATATGTGAATATACATTAATGATCATTTGTCCCCAGCTATCTGCTGTCGGTAAGGGCCAAAATGGTCCACCGCTGGTGTAAGTACGCCCTGGCACTCGCACTATTCCACTCGGACCGTACAGCAGAGCTGAGGTCGTCATTTCACTTTTGCTTTTACCTGTGCGTTGCACAACGCTCGTTAATTATCTTGTAATACAAATTGCCGCTCCCTCATGGTTAATCTGCCGCTTGTTTAACCTGTTATGTTATCACCGCCGCTGACAAAGTTTTTCCGCAACCTTGGCAGCGAGACCTCTATCCTGTGCGGAGAGCGGACGGCTGCTCCCCTGTGTGGTCAGTCTAGGAAATGCAAAGACTATATTGTAGTAGTGCGTTTTGTTGGATGTTTTTTTCTTATGTTTTATTATATTTTACAATTCTGCATTTTATTTAATATATTTTATATAATTTTATTAGATGGAAGTTTTATTTTATTGTATTTTTTTAGTTTTATGTTATGATTTTAGTTTTTTTATGTCTTTTATAATTAATGTTTGCATTATAATATATTCTACGGTTTATTATAGTAAGTTAGATACTGTATTAGTATATTTTACATGTGGCCTATATGGTAAGTGGACGGCTGCTCCTCCTGTGTGGTCAGCTTTTTGCAAAGATCACAACTATATTGTAGTTGTCAATTTTATCTATATTTCATTATATTTTACATTTCAGGGTTTGATTTACCACTCCGATCTATGTGTTTTGTATATTTTATAGTTTTATTATAATATAGTCTTTTATTGTAGGTTGTTACAGTTTAATGTTTTAGTTTATTTTGATGTATTTTATAATTACCGTATATACTCGAGTATAAGCCTAGTTTTTCAGCACATTTTCTTTTACGCTGAAAAAGCCCCCCTCGGCTTATACTCGAGTGAAGTAAAAAAAAAAAAAAAAAAAAAAAAAAACCCCCACAATACTCACCACCAAGCCTGCATCTGTGTCCCCCGGCGCGATGGTCTCCCTGGCGGTGCGGCAAGCTGCTTGAGAATTCACCTCGCTGTCCTCTCCCTGCTCAGCTTTGAATTCTCCCACGGTAAGCGCTGTGATTGGATCGAGCGCCAGCCAATCACAGCCAGCGCTCGGTCATTTACAGCCATTCAGTGGATGACATCACTGAATGGCTGTGATTGGCTGGCGCTCAATCCAATTACAGTGCTTACTTACACAGCGCTGACAGTGGGGGAATTCAGAGCCGAACAGGAAGATGACAGCGGGGAGAAATCTAAAGCAGCTTGCTGCACCGCTGGGGAGACTATCATGCCGGGGACACAGAGGCCGGCTGAGAGGTGAGTATTGCATTTTTTCTTTACCTAGTATATACTCGAGTATAGCTAGGCTTATACTCAAGTCAATACGTTTTACCATTTTTTTTGTGGTAAAACTTATTGACTCGGCTTATACTCGGGTCGGCTAATACTCGAGTATATGCGGTAAATGTTTTATAATTATAACTATAATATTTGCATCAAAAATATTTTATATTAATATATTATTTTGCATTGTCATAGTTAACCCTTTGCAATCCAATTTTGGATTCAGAGTTTCCTAGGGGGTTTTCTCTTTCTGCCATTATACAATGGCGCCATCTGCTGGCTAGAGCCAGTACTGCGGTATTGGACATGCTGGGGAGGCCCCCGAGAACAGAGCGGCCAGTAATATACAGTAAGAATACCCTGCCGGACGTCTTCCGACAGCAGAAACTGTGCAGCCTTCAATCTGAATGTCTTTAGACGTTATACAAGTATTAACCCTTTCCAATCCACTGTCTTAGATGTTAGCATTATGTTATAAAAGTACTGCAGCTTTTTGCCATAAAACTAGATGCTGTATTTGTATAGCTTTTTTATTAAAGTGTAACTTTTAAAGTTTTTTAAAACTTGTGGCGCGTGGTAGTGACACATCAGAAGATTTTATTGGTGGCGGTCCAGTTGCTGAACCCCCACTGATCACTAAAATGAATGGGCATATAGGCACTCAGCTGAGCTCTGTGCCCGTTCGGCTGTCACTGTCAGTAGTGTATGGGCTCTATAGGATTTCTATAGTACCCGATCCAAGCAATGATGGAAACGGCTGAATGGGTACAGTGCTCAGATGAATGCTTCTGCCTGTTATTTTTAGTGATTTGTCGGGGTCTCAGTACCCAGACCCCCAATGATCAATACCCCTGTGGCATTTCAGAAGTCTTTTGTTAAGATAGTTACCCTTAAAAGGCTACCGAGACCCCCAGCGATTGCAAGAAGGAGGCAGCTGAAGGCAACTGCCACTTCTCCACCAGCTGAGCGAGGCTCAAGAGAAAGTCTATGAGCTCATCTATAGCTGGCTCGTTCTAGCGATTGGTCGAGGTCTCAGCAACCGGACTCCCAGCAATCAAAACTTTTGAAATGTTCCTGCGACATGTCCGTAGTTATTTTAGAAAGTGCGTTTACGCTTTAAACATATTAACATATTTTTAAAGAATTTTTGTTGGCTTAAATTTTTTATGTCATATTTAAAAAAATATACTAATATCCTGCAGTTCTCACATTGACCACTAGGCCTAATAACAGTCTGACATGTCCTAGACTTTAGAGGAAACTATTCATCAGTCATCTCATTATCATCACAGGCAGGATTGCACTGAAAGGTGACACCTCTATAACACTGGTTCCACCATTCACATTAGGTGATGTCAAGGCTCACCTCCTCCCCCTCCCTGCACTGATCACAGAGTATGCCCTCTGCATTCTCCTATACAAGTCAATGACTAAGCTCCTGTCCATTGTGTGAAAGGCCCATGAGTTCTACTGTAGAGCACATATCTAAATTCTGTGAACTGCAGCTCAGGCAAGATGGCCGCCCCATCATCTTGTACGAACAATAGTACAACTTTTTAAATTTTCTGTTAGTAATTTTTTTTAAACTCTATTTGGTTTTAATTAGTAAAAAAAAGTTATAGGTGACACATCGGCTGTTACAATAAGTGACCGTTCTCCAAAAGTTCTTTCTCTTCTCTTCCTGTATCTGCAGGATTGGTCCAGCGCTGTGTGGTCGTACAGCGGGATCAGAATGGATTTGGTTTCACCGTCAGCGGGGACAGAATTGTCCTTGTCCAGTCAGTACGCCCAGGTGAGCCGCTGTACCTGATGACATTCTGTTAGTCACATGGGTTGTCCATGGAGGTGTTGGAACCTCCGCTTCTGACTCTGTTCCGACACCGGAGCACTTGGCATTGACGCTCTCTGCGCCGGTTACATCGCAGGGGACTGGATGTTCGGTTGATTTCAATAACTAACCCTGCGCCCTTTCTGTCTCTGCATGGGCCGTAACCTTGCCTAATAAAAGGAATAACAAAAATAATTGCGCAACTGTTTCGCAATCATTGTTGCACACTGCGTGCTGACTGAACACTATAAGGGTAGGTTTATGTAACATATAGGGTATGCTTCCACGTGGCGGAAACACTGCGGATCATCCACCAGTAAGTTGTAATTACTGAACTATGATTTTAGTCTAACCAATGACCTGTAAAAACAAAGAATCAAAATCGTAAACCAAAAATACATCTTTGGCATTGCTGTGTCCACAAAAGTCTGATCTATCAAAGTAATGCATTATTTACCCCACACGGTGAACGTCGGCCGAAAAAAAAATTAAAGCCGCCAGAAATGTACTTTTTTAGTCATTCTGTCTCCAAGAAAAATTCAATAAAAAGCGATCAGAAAGTCGTTTGTATTCCAAATTGGTGCCAACACAAATTACAGGACGCCCTGCAAGAAATGGGCCCTCGCTCAACTATGTGGACAGAAAAAAAAAGTTATTGCGCGCAGAAGATGGCGGCAGAAAAAAACTACAGCTACGTAAATGGATAAAGGAGATGCAATTTTTTTTAAATTAAAAAAAAAAAAAACTTGGTCAATAAGGGGTTAAATAACTTGAAAATGACACGTGCGGCTATTATTCAGTGTTACCAGTGGAATCAGCAGGTTTTAATTTTACAGAAACTTTTCAATTACTTCCGGTTATGAAAATTGTTTTAAAAATTAGTTGCACAGTGTAATCCTTCGGTCTTCACACAACCAATGGCTTACACAGCCGTAAAAATCCTCGTTTGCTCCTTTGGTTTAATCGTTTGGTTTAATTAGCGCTCCTTCAGTCGTTCTCATCACTTATACAGCGAATGTGAAAGACTGAACTACTTTTGTTTGAATCAGCCAACGATGTATCCGCCTGTCTAAACGGGCTGCCGAGAGCCAACGAGCTAGCAGTGACATCACTTGTTTGCCCGCTTGCTCAAACGATAATCAGCTCGTTTAAAAGGACCTTAAGTGGTTAAGATGAGCCGAGCATCCGATCCCTTACGATGGAGCGCGTCTGTATCACAAGCAGAGGGACGGACATCACGGATCTAAGTAAGGTCATGTGTGAGACTGTCGGCCACAACTCGCCTCCACGTGGACCAACAGTCCTTATGAAAACTCACACATGTGAATAGCCCAACAGGCTATAAGTGTCCTTGTGGGCCGTAAGGTTTTTGCCTCCTTGGGCAGTCCTTTTTATTATTTTTTTTATTATATGTGCATATTTATCTCATATATACTATGTAGTATTTTTAGTTGTTTTTCTATAACATGGATATAAGCGTAGGGTTGGCCCTACTTTTGGCTATCTGAACGATCAGTAATGTTGTGATGCTCGGACTGTGCTTGACACAAGTATCTTTCATGGTCCCATAATGAGCGTTATTGAGCTGCTTTGCATATAACAGGTCACATGACATTATATTCGATAATGATAGCTGTTCTATTAAATGCACATCAACTTTAAATACCAATGGTCAACCATTGTGACTACATTTCCCGGTCAAGTCGGACCCCCCGGAATTTATGTGGTCCCTAATATCATCTATGGTTCCTGAAATAGGCTCGTGTGTGTGTGTGTGTGTGTGTGTGTGTGTATGTGTATGTATGTGTGTGTGTGTGTGTATGTATGTATGTATGTATGTGTGTGTGTGTGTGTATGTATGTATGTATGTATGTATGTATGTATGTATGTGTGTGTATAGATAGATATAGATATATATAAAATATATTAGAGATGAGCGAACGTACTCGGATAAGCACTACTCGTCCGAGTAATGTGCTTTATCCGAGTATTGCTGTGCTCGTCTTGAAAGATTCGGGGAGCGCCGCGGAGCGGGGAGCTGCAGGGGAGAGCCGGGAGGAACGGAGGGGAGATCTTTCTCTCCCGCCCGCTCTCCCCTGCTCCCCGCCGCAACTCACCTGTCAGTAGCGGCGCTCCCCGAATCTTTCAAGACGAGCACAGCGATACTCGGATAAAGCACATTACTCGGACGAGTAGTGCTTATCCGAGTACGTTCGCTCATCTCTAATATATATATATATATATATATATATATACATACATACATACATACATACATACATACATACATACATACATACATACATGGACCTAAGCAGTAGCTGAGTTTTAAAGGAATCGTAGGGAATGCTTTCAGAAACAGCGCCACTCTTATTCATAGGCCATGTCTGGTACTGCTGCTCACTACCATTAACTTGAGCAACAATCCCAGAAATGGCCATACAACCATTTGAAACATAAAAATCACCCCAAGACCTACATTTGGGGCTCTATTACTTCGTGTCAATGATGCATCTTCTGACCAGTATAAACTTTTCAATTGTGATTTCCTTTCCTCTGTTTCAGGTGGCGCAGCCATGCGGGCGGGAGTACAGGAGGGCGACCGTATTGTGAAGGTCAGTCTAGAATGGGTATTGACGGCCTCACCGTACTACATCCCCTATCATGTAATCTCCATGGAAATTGTGCTTCCGTCTGGTGTATCTAACCCTATTATAGCCGAGCATACAGTATGCTAATGTATCTAAGCTTATGTGTGATACAGTCCACTTAGCTGGTGTATCAAAAGCCTTTCATGTCCAATACGGTCATTGTATTTCAGCTATCTTCCATTTCTCTGCAGGTTAATGGCACCTTGGTTGCCAACAGCTCTCACATTGAGGTGGTGAAGCTCATAAAGTGTGAGTATTAATTATGAACCCCAATCTTTTTGGACTAATTTGGGTACATAAAGGGGTTCTGCTAAGAGCACAACTTCTGTTCGTACACCCTGTTGGGTGTATGAACATTAAAGAGGGAGGTCCACCGAGAAGCCACAAGCTTCCGTTTTAGCAGACTATAGAATGGCCATTCTTGTGTAATACTACATTTGCCCTGCAGTGGCCGCTATAGAGAAAATGTGTCAGCTTCCTCCAGCCAATCGGCTGATTGCTGACTATGCCAGGAGTAGGACCCGAGCTGATTTCTTGTTCACCCTGGCCACACATTCATAAAGGGGTTGTACAAGTTAAGAAATTTTGTCATCAAACAGACCTGGGGCATCTGTAGGGTTCTTCCAGTACAAGCAATAAGCCCAGTGTACTACCCCTTCCCATTGACAGAACAGCACAACAATTGTGTGCTCATATAAAATAGTGCTTTCCTCGCTCTGATTGGCTGCGAGGTATCACCTGACTGTGAGATCTGGTCTCCCTTTAACCGATTCTCTGATCTGTTTTGCACCAGCTGGAACATATGTTGCGCTCACGCTCCTCGGTTCTCCTCCGCCTTCCTCTACAATGTCTGCCTACGATCTTAGCTCTTCAGCCTCCCCCAGGAATTTGTCTTCTCCGGTGCCGCCACCTCCTCCCTTGCCACCTCCCCAGCGTATCACAGGACCTAAACCACTACAGGTAATGACGGGCAGATTCGTGGTAAGACTTGGCGGGCTTTTGGAAATTCAAAAATTCTAATTAGTAGAAGTTTGGAGTTTTTGGGTTGTTTCTACATATTCGTGCCTATTGATGAGCTAAAGCCATGTAATAGTGGCACCAAACAACATGGTGGCATAGTGGCACCAACAATAGTGGCACCAAACAAAAGATTTTATTGATACCACTTGTTTTTTGTTGTGTTTTCTTCTTCTTCTTCTTCACGCTTGGGTTTGATTTGCTCAGGATCCTGAGGTTCAGAAGCACGCAACCCAGATCCTACGCAACATGCTGAAGCAAGAAGAGACGGAGCTGCAGGTAAAGGGGAAGAACAATGTTCTCATCATGCCCCCCTAGACCTCTTCTGATGTTCCCTATGATCCTATTTGCCTTGGCAGCAGCTGCCTGACACTGGTTGCACCAGTTAAGCTTACAGTTAACTGAAATCCCCCAGTCCTTTCCCATGTCAGTGTTCCCCAGTGGTCTCCCATTTAGTGTGTAATGATGACATGTATTTCCTCTGCCGGTGTGCAGAACCTTACATTTATCAGTGTTAAACCTCATTTGCCACTTTGCTGCCCTCAACTTATCCAGATCTTCTTGCAACCGCCTTGCGTCCTCTCTTGTGTTAATTTCTTTACATAGTGATACTGTTATATAACTGCCTAGAATGAGACACAGATACTCCAGTCACCGTTACTGATGGTGATCACACAGCACCCGTCACACAGTTATAATAGAGGAGATCACAGCTCATCCTCCTGATAGTATAATCTGTAGCTTACTTAGTTTAATTATCATTACTTTCTATATTCACCTGTCCCCCCAGCAGGCAAAAATGGTATAGCCTTAACTAATGCTGTGCTGATGCATCATGGGATAGATGTGAAACTGAAAGTAAAGAAATCTTACTATCAAGATGGTGACTGATGAGCATCAGACAGGGGGCTGTACTGCAGGGAAGTGACTGCAATACACAGAGGAAATCTCCATGATGTGACAGGCAATCAGGGGAAAGAGGCGGGATGGAAAAAAGCATTTTTACTGGACATTTTTACTAACCACCTCCTACTATGTCTCCAAATCTGAGCATGGACATTTCTGTGAATTAATTTAAAAAAAAATTGCTTTATTTACATCTTATTTAAATAGGATGATTCGGTGCTCTGCTCGATCATTTAGGGGAGAGTTCAGGGTGTCGCACCTTAAAGGAAACCATGATGGCAGTCATGTTGGACTACATTACCCCCAAAAATGTCTGCCAGGCTGTAGGGCGCCAGGAACCAAGCCCATACTAACCTATTGCTGGAGTTCATGAGCTACAACCCTTGGTTCCCAAACTAAGGGAGTCTGAGGGTCAGGACTCCTAATGGAAATTTGGGAGATTTTTGACTATTTTCTTCTTCCATTGGTTTTAACCCCTTGAGTGGCGGGTTTCCTACCACCCTGTCGTGCCCACCAGGGCAGGTTTTTTAAAATGGTCTAATCATTGAATTTCAACTAATTTTGCAGTTGCGTCTCAAGAGCCATAACTTTTTCATTTTTCCATTGACACGGCCATGTGAGGGCTTGTTTTTTGTGGGACAAGTTGTGATTTTTTTAAACAGGGGGGAGGAAAAAAAGAAATGGGGAAAAAAGAAAAAAAGGGGCCATGTCATTAAGGGGTTAAATAATGTATTAACTTCCTTCTCTGGGTCATAACGACACATGGATACCACATGTGTGATTGTGTTTTTGATTTTTTTTACAACGTAAAGGGAGACAAGTGTTTTTATAATTTTTTTAAATAATTTTTTACCTTTTTTTTTTTTTTAAATTTTTTTTTTTTGTCCCTTTAGGGGACTTCCACAGGGACCCATCAGGACCCCTGAACACATTCCAGGGGTCCGATGGTGACAGCCCTTTACATGCTGCAGTGACAGCCCTTTACATGCTGCAGTCACATAGACTGCAGCATGTAAGGGGTTAACACAGCAGAGATCGGAGGTTTTCTCTGATCTCTCTCTGCTGTAAGAGCTGGTACCTAGCTGTCCTCTGACAGCCAAGCACTAGCTCTCCCTGCCACAGAGACCCTCGGCTTGCTTCTGACAAGCCGATGGTCTCTATGGCAACCTGTAAACAAACCAGTGCATGAGATTGCCGGCATATCGGCAATATCTTCTGCTGGTTTTTCAAAGCCCTTGCTTTGTTCTCTGTGGGACTGTGCAGGCAGAGCACACTGTCACAGCTTGTGGCATTGTGCTCTGCAGCTCCCATAGTGATACATAGCCCGGAAATCTTCCGGGCTATGTTGCTATGAGCAGTGGAGCTCGTCCCGGAAAATTTCCGGGCGTGCCACTCAAGGGGTTAAAGGAAACCATGATGGCAGTCATGTTGGACTACATTACCCCAAAAAATGTCTGCCAGGCTGTAGGGCGCCAGGAACCAAGCCCATACTAACCTATTGCTGGAGTTCATGAGCTACAACCCTTGGTTCCCACACTAAGGGAGTCTGAGGGTCAGGACTCCTAATGGAAATTTGGGATATTTTTGACTATTTTCTTCTTCCATTGGTTTCAGTGGAGCCTTGCTATGTACATCATGCCAAGTGTTGCACTGTTTAACAGATTGCTTGTATCATTAGAGTGGCATCTTAGTGTTTCCAGCATTGGCCTGGTGGACTTTGTGCTCCTCAAGGAACATTCTTCTGAGGATCCAAAAGGGACTTAAGTTGATGTATTTTTTGAGAGAACCCAAAAATGCACTAAGCCCTGATTATGGGGTCTGGACCTCATGGGTTCTGTGGTGGCTGGGCCATGAACCCGGGCCCCTCTAAAGGCTTCTCTGCTGGTGAACCACTTGACTTGGAATTACAAGATTTAGCTAATGGTATATTGCTTTAATACAATGACTAGATGACGTTCCCGTGGGACCCCCTCGGTATCCTTAAAGAGGCATTTGTATCTCAGAAATTACTAGGATATGCCATCGCTTTATGATTGGTGGGAGTCTAACCCCTTGGTTCTCCACCGATCCTGAGAATGACGGGCCGCGGTGCTGAAAACTGTTACTTCGACACTCTCCTCTTCGTAACACAACTGTAGGGAACGCATCCGGTCCCATTCACTTAAAGCTATGCCGCAGTTCCCTGCATAGAAGTTGCGGGGCGCCACTGTGCAATAAGAGAGTCTAGATCTCAGGATCGGTGGTAGGTTGGATCACCACCAGTCATAAACTTATGGCATATCCGTCAACCCGCTCCATCTCCTCTGGAGCAGACTAGTCTAGTCACAGCTTGGCATACTATATCCCAGCACAGCAGAGACAACAACTATTCACCTTTCGGGATGTATTCTCTATTATTTCCAGGCTCTTTGTGAAGTTTATAACCGAACCCCAAACCCCAGCCTGCAGGAGCAGATAGAGGGCGCTAGAAGGAGAGTCCATCAGCTGCAACTTAAGATTCGCCAGGAAACCGCTGGGCCTGGAGTAAGTATAACCCCATCCCAGCTCTGTCCTGTGCGTGCGCACGCACTCACGCACGCACTCACGCACGCACTCACGCACACACTCACGCACACACTCACGCACACACTCACGTCGTTTACTACTGATATGAGGCCAACATATCCAATGAAGTAAACCTTTTGCTGTGAAATTAAAGTAAGAGATGATTTGACTATGCAGAAAAAATACAGCCCTCTTGGGTAGACCACATCGTCTTGTTCTCCGATGCAAGTATGTAGAGGTTACTTTCTGAGCCAACTCTAGAACAGGCAACATACAGTAGTCCATGACAGAGGCAGGTGAGGTAGATAGTCCGTGTATGTGTGTATGTGTGTGTGTGTGTGTGTAATTAATATATATATATATATATAATATGTGTGTGTGTGTATAATATCTATATTACACACACACATAGAGGAGGTAGGTTCTCCTTAGTGGATATATACCTTTAGGGCAGGTAGATTCTCCTCAGTATATATGTATGTATGTATGTGTGTGTATATGTGTATGTATGTATGTGTGTGTGTGTGTGTGTGTATATATATAATATAATATAAATATATAATTACACACACACACACACATAGAGGAGGTAGGTTCTCCTCGGTGGATATACACCTTTAGGGCAAGTAGATTCTCCTCAGTATATATGTATGTACTTGCATACAGAGGAGAATCTACCTCCTAATATATATATTTCTGATAATTAAGCTGATCGTATTTTTTTTCTTTTCCAGGACCTTCTGCGATCATACAGCGACTGCAGCTATAAGTTAGTAGACGGTAAGCTGACAGATGGCTTTCTTAGCAACCGTATCAATAAAGCCTTAGCTTGCTCTCCGTGGAGCACAATGTCGCTGATGTGCTGTCCAGGGAAATGTGATTGGTTTAATGCAAACAGACTGAAAAAAAAAAGTACACTGGTGGGGGCGCTGTTGCATTGGCCTTTACGGAAAGGATTTGTTACTGTGGGTGATGGAAAGTGGTACTGCCGATGGCAGAGGTGACTGTAGTTCTCCAGTGTTGGAAGGGAGCAGCAGCCAGAAATGGTGGCCTCTCCTCATTTTAATCAACATATCTGTTTTATAGGCCGCATGTCTGGGGAGTCACAAGATGGTGACAGTGGCCTCGATTCTGGCACTGAAAGGATCCCATCAATTAGCGAGGTAAGCAAGGCCATGGTTCAACGGGACTAAGAAAAGCCTCACAGTCATGCCATCGGGTCATAGCAGAGAGTTTATATATTCCTTATTGCTTTACTGCTTTGTATGCACTTAATAAATACAGTAAAAGCCCGTTAATCTCACATCTGATGATCTGCCGCTTATAATTAACTCGTGTGGGACAAGAACGGTCTCAAAAGTAGTCCCATGCTGTAGTGCTGGGCATTGTATGGGCCACGTAAATACAGTTTGTAGCGTTTATGCCAGCTTTTATTGCAAATGCTTCATTTTATTTCCCTGAAAATCCAGTATTTGTAGTCTTCATGGGCGGGTCCACCAAGAAGCTCTGTGGCCCCGCCTCTGAGGAGCTAAATACAGCTGATGGTTTGGAATTTCTATTTATGTGGCAACCTTGTCAGTACATAAGATGCTGGACCTTATTTATGGTCTATTTCATACTTGCTACTTGTGGGTGCATCATTTGATGTTTTATACTATTTACTCCAGCGCTGCTTCTTGCACACTAGTAAACAGCCAGTGAACTAGTCCAGGGGTGTGGATCTCCAGAAGGAAGCTGCTGTGTGTGGGGTAGAGTGGGTCCTCATTGCCTCCCACCTGTAGCCATATTATGTTGTATTTGTGAATAGACCTGTCTGACCTATAATTTGGATCGAGAGGTGTTGCCATCATCTTAGCTGTAGTCCCGGTCTCCTTCGCTAATAATGCTTCTTTTTTTCCCAGTATTCCATAAACAGGAACTCCATCTTGTCTGATTTTGGGTTAGATGGCTCTCATACCTCTCCGGTCATCCCTACAAGGATCTTCCAGCACCGGCGGCAGGGCTCTGATACGGCATTACTGCAGGAACAGGTACAGAGCTCTTACCTATTCTACCTTATGTATCCATTAGCCGGTGGTCACTAATGTGTATCTGGGATGACACTACTTGCGTTTTGCAGATGGACAGCGCTCGACCTGCGATCATAGGCCCAGAAGAGGACTATGACCACGGCTATGACATCTCTGAGGTAATGTTTGGACCTTATACTCTGTCATCCTCTATTTCATACGGAAGAGAGAGAATAATATTGTATTACAGAAGGATTTAGAGGAGGTAGAGTCTTTTTAAGCGGTTATCTGGTTGTAAACTATTGATGGCCTATCCTTAGGGTCCTGTTCTCTGTTCCTATTGTAGTGGTGAGGCTTGGTATTACAGGTAAATGGGAGATTTTTCTGTAATACCAAGCCTGGCCACTGCAGTGAGAACGGAGCTTTTTGCTTCCTGTAGAAATCAAGTCTGTGTATAAGCACACTGTTCCAGATCACATCTGATCAGCGGGACGTCTGGTTGACTAATGCCCACCAATCTAGTGTTAATGGCCTTTCCTGAGGATAGGCCATCAATAATTTAGAAGCGGACCCCCCCTTTTTAAGTTTAATTACATATTAACTGTTAAAAATTTACTTTAGCAACTAATGTCAGACAGCTGCTGCAAAAGCAAATCAAGTCATTAGATGCTAGCATCCTGGTTTCATTCCACATGCCAAAATATGCTTATAAGAGCTGGCTTTCTATGAAAATGGCTTCTACTATGTGTGTGAGACATGGAACAGTGGGGTGGGGGAAGATTGTAACTACCCCCCCCCCCCCCTTCCTGCGCCTCTAGATGTTGGGCCACTAAAGGAACACTTGGTAAAACGAATACTGTGTTATCCCTAGTGCAGGGCCTGTTGGTTGGTACAGGACACAGGGGTTATAAGGAAACCAGTGACTGGATCTGTGCCATGTACTATTGCCAAGCCCAGTACTGGGCACAACTGAGTATAACACGTTTGCCCTGTGTCCCCTTTAAGAATACCAGTCTGCTCTCCTGACGTGTCTGTTTTAGTAAATATTTGCACCCCCCCCCCCCCCCCCATATAATTCCAACTCTGGAGCATTTTTCTTAGAACTTTCTGTTGTGCCGTCCCTCTGTTACTCCTCCTGGAAATGTATGTATAATTTGACGGCTTGGCATTAAAATTCCCTCTTGTTAATAAGGTTTGTGCCTACACAATCTGACTGGCAGTGCCCAGCTGTATAGGGACGTACCCTATTGGGGGTGAATGATAGATTTTAACGCTAATTCCCTTTTTCATTCTTCTTCCTGCAGTGTGATGGTTTGTTCCAAGACCTGGACAAACTAAAGGCTCGGCCGGCCCACATGGGGGTGTTCTTGAGGTACATCTTCTCCCAAGCGGATCCCAATCCTCTGGTGAGACTCCTCTTTTGATTGTCGGTAGATCGAATGGCTGACATGTTTTAGCTCATTAATAAAGTAATTCTGCTTTCACATTAAAGCGTTTTCCAGTGTGATGTAAATAAAGTTCAGTCACTGATTTAAAAAAAAAAAAAAAAAAGTTTTTGGACCTTTCTAACCTTCTTTGTGTTTAAACTCCTCACTATTTTCAAGATCTCTGATTGCTGTCAGTGAATGAAAACATTCTTGTTGCCATTCACATGGCTTTGAAGCTGTCCTAATAACCGCTCAACGCTTCTTTAAATGTATCCGTACTCTCTTGAGTATCAAGCTCTGTGTACTGATGAGTAGGACATGATCAGGATGGGTTTTAATCATCTGCATCATAATAACCTATCTATTCACTGATGGCAAGCAGAATACTGGATAATGGTGAGGAATAGAAAAAGTCTATTAGAAATTAGCAGAATGTCTAAACCAATGAATAAAGGGTAAATTTTGTTTTTGAAAGCCTTTTGACATGTTCTGGGGAGTCGGGCCCCACCAATCGCTAGAACGAAGCAGCTGTAGCGCTGTAACTACTAGAAAGTATATGATTCTGTCTTCAGCTAGTGAGCAGTAACCCCACTGAATCTGCGATCGGTGGGGGTCTCTGCACTCGGGCCACCAGTAATCAAAACTCTTGACCCTATGACCTCAAAAGTTTTTCAAAGCATAGTTAGACTTTTAAATGGGTTGTCCCACTTGTAGCTGTTTTGCTGCAGGAAGCAGACAGCGCCATACATTGCACAGTGGCCCGAGTTGGTACTGTAGGCTGAGTCCTGTTGAAAGTAAATGGGACTGAATTACCGTCCTGTGCTACTGCACAATGTACAGTGCTGTCTGCCTGCTGCCGCAACGTGGCTAGAAGTGGGGCAACCTCTTTTAAGCGTTACTTTCATGAAAAGCCCCTCTAAGCTGTTACTTCCAGCAGCCTATTTTTTTTATTTAACCCCTTAATGACGCGGCCCTTTTTTTTTTCCCATTTTCGTTTTTTCCTCCCCCATTAAAAAAAAACAAAAAAAAAAACGTAACTCCTTTATTTATCCATCGACGTCGCTGTATGAGGGCTTGTTTTTGCGTGACAAGTTGTAGTTTTCAATGGTGCTATTTAAAGTACCATATAATGTACTGAAAAAGCGGCATTTAAAGGGCTATTAGCCGCTATCGGCCGCATGGCCGCTAGCAGCTATTGCCCATGGGTGTCAGCTGTAATAAACAGCTGACGCCCGCACTGTATGAAGAGAGGTTAAAGGTTATTGTCTAGTTTAGTTTAAAACACATTTCTTAAAGGGGTTTCCAAGATTTGTTTCTTTAAGTGGGCAGTTATGGGTACTCTGAAGCTCATGCAGTGATGATGACATCATGTTCATCGCTCAGGTGGCCACTGCATCCAATCACAGGCCAGTGATTTGCTGCAGCAGTCACCTGAATCATAAACAGTACTATATAGCTGAAGGAGCTTCTGGGACCAGAGCCGCTGGGGGTGAAGTGACTGCTCTCCAGCTGCAAGACGTTTTAAAGTTTTGGGGGGATTTTTTTTCCCCTTTCATTTTTACTCATATCTGCACAGATAAAAAGCTTTGACAACCCCTTTAAATATATTCCCTATAAAGGAATGCTGAGTTTCAGGGATGTCTTCCCTTCAGTTGTTTCATCCGTTAGTCAGAGTGTGGGGGCCTTCTGAACTTGGCTGAATTATGTGCACGTCTATAGCTTTCTTTATTTTGGCAGAATGAAGTTTGTCCTTTCATGCGGAATTGGGTTGCGTTGATCCAGAGGAAGCCAAAGCAGATCGTCAATATAGTCTGAAAGGGGAAAACCTCCTTCCCAGTTTCACACCTGTCAGCCCATAAGAATCTAAATGGGGCCTTCAGTTTAAACAAATGAAGTTTATTCATTGTAAAGTGAAAAGTTCTCCAGTTTTCTTTTCTGTACCAATTCCTTGTGGCTTTCAAGATCTCTGCTTGCTGAAGTGAAATGGAAATTTTCATTCATTTCTTCCAGAGGGTAACAATCTGTCCTTGTCATGTGGTAATCACATAGGAGCATGACTCTTAGGCCGGTTTCACACGGGCGACAAAACCGTGCGATTTTACGGTGATGCAATAGAGCGACAAAATGCAAGTGAAGTCCATGCTTTTCAATGGTTTCCTTAACATTAGTGATGTGATTAGTGTCTTCTGTAACGAGCTGTGCACACGTGTGATCATTACAGATGCTATGGAGGTAAGCCACGCTGGTTCTCATTCAATAACTACTAGCAGAGATGGGTGTCTGGTGTGGCTTATGTCCCTAGTCGTGTTTCAAGACTCTGTAATTGGTCAGATATTGACCTACAGAGTAGCCACCTATAGGTGGCACCAGAGAGAAGGAGGAGAGCTAATTTACATACTTCTTCCCAGGAAGCATTGCCTGTAAGACTGCCTACACCAGCTGGATCTCCACAAGTGTAACGAACACTAAGAGCAGAAATCTTGAAAATTACAAGGAATGAAATCACACAAAGTACATTAGAAGATAACTGTTGAATCTGATGAATAAGTGGTGCTTGCCATAAGTGTAATGACTAATTATAGCGTATCTGACCCACATAATAGGCCTCTCATTAGCCAAGCCAGGATCCTACTGCACACTGATGAGGGGCAAACACCCAGAAACAGCTGTCTGTGTATGGAATCTGGCTTGGCTTTTAATTTCTAGTCATTGTTACAAGGCTTGTATAAAGAGTCTAACATTGATTTGCAGTAATGCTACGTTCCAGTAGGTGGCACTGTAGAGGTATTGTTCCATGTCCCTTAGTTGTATTTTATAATCACTAATGATGGCGTCTCTGTTCTCGCCGTCAGTAAATTTACTTGCTTCGGACTCTTGCAGCTGTTCTATCTATGTGCTGAAGTTTGCCAGCAGCTCAGCCCTCGGGACGCCTGCTCGCTGGGGAAGGACGTGTGGAACATTTTCTTGGATAAGAGTGCGGTAAGTGACGGCGGAGGAATTATTATATGTGATGCATCTGTGGGGGTCAGACGTGGAGATGTGCTATATGGGGTCAGCCGGTACCCTGACCTATAATTCAGTGCTTTTACATAACCCGCTATGCAGTAGGACCAGTTCCAGTCTCTCCGCTTCTGTAGGGACTCCTTTTTTCAGCAACTTTTTCTCAACATTTTCAAGATCTCTGCTTGCTGCCACTGAACAGTAATGTTCTGTATTCAGACATTGAAGCCCTGATGATGTGCTGTTTGTAGAGATAAAGGTTTCTACAATTACACCAAGTCTCGACAATCCTCTGCCAGCTTAAAGGGGTTTTCTGCCCTTACTTCAGCTGATGACCTGGGCTCTGAATAGGTCACCAGTAGTTGACAGACGGGGTCCTGCCGCTCCAGACCGCTGTCCATCAGCTGGTCGTCCAGCCCGTAGTTCAGGCTGGAAGTCAGCGGACAGAGGAGGAAGTGGGGGCATCGGCTTCACGCTCATTCAAATAAATGGGGGCACAGCACTTCTCTTCTACTTCCTGCCCAGAACAGGAAGTCCGTAAGCAGAGCAGGAAGTGGGAGTGGCAGAGCAGTGACACCGATGCCTGCACTTCCTGTCCACTGATGATGACAACCGGCCCGCTGCACTGAACAGCGGGCCGAATGATAAGCTGATGGATGGGGGTCACCTCCCACGCGTCCATCAACTATTGATAACCTATCCAGAGGATAGGTCATCAGTCGAAAAAAGGGCAGAAACACCCTTTGAGAGAGGGGCTTTCTGATACCAAACATAGTTTAGAAAAGTTTGTTCCTCAGAATTATTACTCTCCTTCACCCCAAAGGACCCCCCAGGACCCTAAGCTGCTGTTAAAAAGGGGTTGCTCAACTCCTAGCTCTACTGTTGCAAGAAGCAGACAGCTCTGTATGTGGTTCAGTGGTCCGGGTTGGTACTGCAAGCTAAATCCTATTCACTTCAATAGGAGTCAGTGTACAGTACCAACCTGGGCCACTATGCAATATACGGAGCAGCCTGCTTCCTGCAGCAAAAGAGCTGGACGTGGACAACCCCTTAAAGCTTTATCTATATAAACTGTCACTATGATATGGGACTGGTTTTGTGTATATAACTACACGAACGCTCAAGGTGAGTGACAACAGGTGAGGCCTGGTTCTCACATTTTATGTCTGGTCCTAGACCGACGCGTTCCACGCTGCTTGCATGCAGTCCATGATCTGGCTTGTTGTTGTCTTTCAGCCTCTCAGAGTGAAGATTCCTGAGAACCTCCTGGCTGAAATTGGTGAGTGATTGGTTGTAAATCAGACCGAAATAGGGGAGATCCCACGGACACTAAGTAGTGCTGGCAATTTTCCAGCCAGCCACTAGGAGGAGCTAGAGGCACATGCTTTTATTGAGCCACTGACTGTATAAAGCTGTATGTAGCGAGCGCCATCTTGTGGTCACTGCAGGTAGCAGCCATGTAAAGAGATGCACTATGCTGCCTGGCACTGCTGTGGGGGCATTATTTACTAGGGGCACTCTCCTACTCCTGTTCTAAAGCTTCATGCAGCAAGTAAAGGAGTAACCCTTCCCCCAAATCTGGGGTCAAAGATACGCAGGAGCCAACGTACAAATAGCACCAGACAACCTGCAGTGCTTATACATACTATATACAGTAACACTGTTGTTAAACAGAACAGGCTGGGGTGGGTGATTCATGCCCCAAATGGACGGGTGAGGGGATAGATGGGATGGTGCGAGGTTTTTGCTATGAAGTCCTCTCTATTCTGTGTCCCCCTATGGATAGGACTTGGATTGTATCTACTGCCTGATAAACTTTCCTCCCCTCCCCCTTCTCTCTCAGACTCCTGTCTACGTGGTTCTGAAGACGTCCGGAGTGCGCTGAGCGAGGCACAAGACGCCATGTTACCGGAAATACAGGAGCAGATACAAGACTACAGGTGATGATGTAACAATATGGTGCAAAGACAGCAAATCCTAGGAACAAGGTCTGTGCAGACACTGAATAAGCAGGGCATACTGGAAGAGTTCAGCTCTGAAGTTTACAGAATAGTGAGTGCAGCTCTGGAGTATAATACAGGATGTAACTCAGGAGCAGTACAGGATAAGTAATGTATGTACACAGTGACTCCACCAGCAGAATAGTGAGTGCAGCTCTGCAGTATAATACAGGATGTAACTCAGGATCAGTACAGGATAAGTAATGTATGTACACAGTGACTCCACCAGCAGAATAGTGAGTGCAGCTCTGCAGTATAATACAGGATGTAACTCAGGATCAGTACAGGATAAGTAATGTATGTACACAGTGACTCCACCAGCAGAATAGTGAGTGCAGCTCTGGAGTATAATACAGGATGTAACTCAGGATCAGTACAGGATAAGTAATGTATGTATACAGTGACTCCACCAGCAGAATAGTGAGTGCAGCTCTGGAGTATAATACAGGATGTAACTCAGGAGCAGTACAGGATAAGTAATGTATGTACACAGTGACTCCAGCAGCAGAATAGTGAGTGCAGCTCTGGAGTATAATACAGGATGTAACTCAGGATCAGTACAGGATAAGTAATGTATGTACACAGTGACTCCACCAGCAGAATAGTGAGTGCAGCTCTGCAGTATAATACAGGATGTAACTCAGGAGCAGTACAGGATAAGTAATGTCTGTACACAGTAACTCCACCAGCAGAATAGTGAGTGCAGCTCTGGAGTATAATACAGGATGTAACTCAGGATCAGTACAGGATAAGTAATGTATGTATACAGTGACTCCACCAGCAGAATAGTGAGTGCAGCTCTGGAGTATAATACAGGATGTAACTCAGGAGCAGTACAGGATAAGTAATGTATGTACACAGTGACTCCACCAGCAGAATAGTGAGTGCAGCTCTGCAGTATAATACAGGATGTAACTCAGGAGCAGTACAGGATAAGTAATGTATGTACACAGTGACTCCACCAGCAGAATAGTGAGTGCAGCTCTGGAGTATAATACAGAATGCAATTCTGGATGACCGGTGGACCCAGTAGCTATTTTTTGTGTCCGCTGACTGTACCCATGTGGTATTGCAGTCCTCTACATGTGTAGACTGGTCACTTTGCGGTGATGAGGACCTCCCAGTACTTTGTGATTTTGCTCAATTTGCAGTATTCTTCTTCACAGGACCAAGCGAACTATGGGCCTGGGCAGTCTTTATGGAGAAAATGACCTGCTGGACCTTGAAATTGACCCTCAGCGAGAGCGTCAGGTGGCTGCTAAGCAGATCGCACAGCTGGGGGAGATCCTGTAAGTGCTGCAACCTGGCAGACCAGTGTCCTCCTTTTGTAGTTTGTGTGGTTTCTGTCCATTAAGCCTCCTACCCACTTGCGTTTTTTTAACGCTGCGTTAACACTGTATTTTTTTTTTTTTATAATGCAAATGTCAATGTTTTTAACATTCGAAAGTCCCATTGACACTGACAAGTGGGTAGGAGCCCTTAGAGTTCCTCCACCGCGTGCGGCTGGGCCTTCACCAATATATGAGAGAAGAGGCCATAGTATGAACCTGCTCCTCCTGGAATACTCTGCTGGGGGCCATGCTCCTTCCATGTCTTCTCCCACACACAACTCTGTCCTCCCTAACCTAATCACATGAATAGACAGGCTATTATTTTGTGCCCAGCTTGTCTTCCCTAAAAAAAACCCCAAAAAACTTCTGTTAGTACCTGGAAACTGTCAGCAAGCAGGTTGGCTGCTGGTGACAGATCTTCATATTCTTTGTCTCCTCAGTGCTGTGATTGTACAATTTGGGCCTTCAAGTGCTTCCCTCGGTTTGTCATGTTTTAACAAGGTGTATTTAGGAGACCCCACAGCTCATTCTTATAAGACTAGTAAGCTCTGTCAACAGCAGCGCAAGTGAAACTGCCGAAAAAAAGGTGGTTTCCCTATTATAGGGTTCCTGACATGTATGCGGGACAGCTGTATAGTCAGCGTTACGCTAATCCGATTTTCTCTGTAAATGGAAAGACCTGCATGATTCTCCTGCTTACTGCCTTTTGCGGTTTGCTTTTCAAGCTTGGAAGTACTAAGGAGGTAAGGGGTTATCTGTACATTATAGTCATGTGACAAACTAAAATCTGTCATCTGTGGTTGGGGGGGACACACCAATACCTTGGTATAGCTGCTGCCACTGGGAGGCGGACACCAAGCACAGAAGAGTCATAGTCCCTCCCACCAGCTATGCCCCTTCTGCAGGGAATGAGGTAAGTTGGTTTGTGTCCGTCGGAGGCAGACCGCCTGCTCTGCGGGGCTTCTCTTAAGTTTTTATTTTTACTTTTTCCCCTTTTAGGTTGGGAATGCAGGGCTACTAGTTCACCCCATCCCCCATGTGAGGGAGAGGAGAGTGGCCCTAACCTCTCTGTGGCCTGCCCTACCTCCAGAAGAAAAGGAGTCGCAGACGAGCCCCAACTCCTCTATGGCCCACCAGCTATAGGGTCCAACCTAATATGGTCAGCTCCCAGCCGGAGCGCCCCCTCTGTCACCAAGGGGAAGCGAGTCGGAGGTGGAACCCTGTTGGACTCTTGGGGTATGTTCACATCGCTGCAGAATTTTCTGCCTCTAAAAACCGCGCCAAAGTCCACAAGGATCTATCCGTATGCGGGTCCATGGCCAAAACAGAGTCAGGAAAGGTGTGGCTTTTGGTGCAGGATTTGGAGGCGGAAGTCCTCTGTGTGAACATACGCTTACTATCCAGATCCAGCTCCTTATTTCAGAAAGTATCCCAGGCTAGGCAAATATGGAATCTTCCTCCCCTCCTATTCTTGCTCCCTCTGGAACTACTTACCTCCTCTCAACCTTGGTCCGGAACGCTCTCCCCCTTCTTCCCAGCTCATGATGCTCACCAATAATTTCCATTGGAGGAATCATTGCCCGGGAGCCGGACACGGTGTTGGTCATGATGGCAAATGCAGCGATCAGGCCGCCATATCTTCATACCTGCTGAAGAAGTAGATGCATCACTGCTGGACTCGGCATTTGACATGATCCTGTAGTGCATGGACATGTATGGTGGCCTCACTACCCCTCCACTGGTGGAATAAGAATATTACTGCTAAACTCTGTATTGGACATAATAGAGGGACTACAAGTCTCAGGCTGCCTTGTAACTCCTTTATACAGACTACTCACATAGTTGTTAGACTTTGTATCTGACATGATCAGGCGGGGAGTACAAGCATAGGCTGCCACGTTCCCCCTCCAAAGGAGAAGTAAATGCATGACTGCTAGACTCTTCTTATGACGTAGTGCTTGCAGGTATCCACCAGTCACATAAGGCCTTCATACTATGGGTATCTGTATTACTGCTAGACTCTATGTAGGACATGGTTGCTAGTATCAGGCGGTCACTTTACATCCACCATCTCTGTATTACTGTGAGGCGCTGTACCTGACATGGTCTACAGTACTACCTTCCATAGGACGAATCTAGCTGATTACTTTCCAGTGGACCTTCCTCCCCAAGGAGAATCTGATCCATCCTGACCAATGCTCGTCAATACAGATCCTCCAGAATTCCCCCCTCGTGCTCCTCATCCTGCAACTCATAGTCTTCCCTCTACCATTCATGCACTACATCTCTCCGTTGCCCTTTCCTTGCTTGGGTCAGTTGAAGAACTCTAGAGTAATGGCCTACCCAGGCAATCCAAGAAGGACCAGTGACACCAGGGTCACATCAGAGTTGTCCAGCATCCTGCGGCAGATTGCGTCCCACATGGCGGCTCTCTTGGCCTGTTGTGTTCCAGGACTGGACAACTAGATGGCCAACCTCTACATTCAAGATCAGACCAGCTAGATGGTGAGCTCTTCTCCTCTTGAGGAGTAGGAAGTCCTTGTTATGGTTGATTCTACCATAATCGTGGCTTGCCTCGTTCACTAGCAAAGGGGAACTAAAATTGTACTTTTGCTTCTTTCTTCTTTTCTGCCTGTTCTTCAGCCTTCTTGAAGGTTGAGTTGTGTCCTTCTCTTATTCCTCTCTGATATCTAGTATCCTCTGCAATGCATGGCCCATACTGTAGGTACCTCCTAGCCTACGTTTTTTCTTGCGACCTTACACACATAATCTCCCCCACCCCACCTAAATTTGTTTTATCTTTTTCCATAATTTGATTTTTGGCAATGCGTAACCGCTGAAGGCCAAGTCGTCACCTTCTTTGGTAGATGCCGTTCTATTAGAACGATGGCACTCTTTGTCAATTGACTAGGGCTTCGGCCATCATGGCGATAAGAACACTTCCAAAACTTCACATTTTTTTCTAAGTTCTGCATTTCTTCCTGGTCACATAGGTCAGCAGGTACCAGTATACTGCCTGTACTCGCCTTCTTTTACCCACCCCTTGGGAAGTACTTTGGAATGTCCTAAGTTCTTGCTGTGTCCCTCAATGGCATATGAGAAATGAGGATTTTTGTTACTTCCCTTAAAATCCATTTCTTGTCTTGTTCATTGGGGGGGGGGGGGGGGGCAGCACTCACCCAATAATTATTTTTCATGGACCCTGTTGTCTTTCCAGAAGGGATCCTCAGTCTTTTCTGAATCTTACATGCACCGTCGGTTTCTTATTTCAGACTGTATTTGATGTCCTGTGTTAATTTGTGTTTTTCCTACCGCTTAGGTAGAAAATAGCTCAGTGCCTGTAGGTAAGGTTTACCTGGAGGAACGAACGCTCTTTAGTGCTTGGTGTCTACATTGCCTCCCTCATCTCAATCCACCACCCAGTCTGCATCCCCCGTTCTACTAACGAAATCAGACTGAGTGCCTCTTTAATTCAAACCTCTCATTCCCGCCTCTAAGACTTCTCCAGAGCAGGACTGGTCCTCTGGAACGCACTACCCCAAAATATCCAAGCTATCCAGGACTCGCACAACTTTAGGCGTGCTCTAAAAACGCACCTCTACAGGGAGGCATACCACATTCCCTAAACCAAACCCCTCTGTACTCCACCTGATAACATGCTCCCTGACCTACTGACTGCAACTCCTGCTAGCCACCATCAACCGCCCCCGCAGTCATACTGATTTAGCCACCACACGGCTTAAGTCTGACCATTGTCTATGTGTATAGCATCCCTCACTCTCCACCCCGCCATACCCTGCACATCTCCAGCCCCTTTACCTTCTGTATCACCCCATTATCTGTAGTGTGCAAGCTTGCTGGAGCAGGACCCTCACCCCTATTGTTTCCATCAACTGATTACTATGTGTAACCACAGTTTATGTATTTTTGTACTTTTGTCTTTCCGTATCCCCGTTTTTGTAAGCGCTGCGGAATATGTTGGTGCTATATAAATAAAGATTATAATTATTATTAGTGTCGCCTCCTAGTGGCGGCAGCTATACCCAAGGTCTTGCTGTGTCCCCCAATGAATGAAACAAGAAATGGATTTCACAGTAAGGGTGCTTTGAGACAGAAGAATATTGTTAAAAAAAAAAATCATTAAAACGCGCGAATGTGAAAGACGGAACGATTTCTCGTTTGACCGAACCAACGATGTATCTGCCGGCATACAATTTCGTACATCATTCGATAAATTGGCTCGTCTAAAAGTACTTGGGTAACAACAATCCTGTTATTTGCAAACTCATGTTTTCTTATTTCTGTTATCAGGTCAAAATATGAAGAGGAGAGAAGGTGAGTCCTCGATTAGATTAAATTGTAAGTCTCAACCCCAAAATATCAAACTTCAGTTATTCAGCATTTCCAGATTTGAGTGGAGTAAGGCCCCAGTAATGACAGCCGAGGAGGTAGTCACAGCCCCGCCCTTTAAAAAAAGAAACTCCATTTTTATCTGAAATATTGATGTACACGACCTTCTGCCCTCCTGTAGCTCCCCTATGGCCTTTGCACTAAGCACCTATATGAATCATGCTGGAATCACTTCCCGGGAGTTTCGCCCTGTCAGCATCTCGGAGAAGATCATTCCTGACAAAGACAAGTGGCTCCCCTTCTTCCCCAAAACTAAAAAGGTAAGCGGGTGAAATACAGACCGATACCTGTATTTAGATTTTCTGGACCATCAAATGCCTGGAAGTAGGGAAATCCGAGAGGTTAAAAAATGTGCATGTTTAGAGAAGTCAATGCAAGTATTGTTTGTACTCATGTAATTGTTTTTGTAGCATTTTAGAACATCTTTATATATATATATATATATATATATATCTACAGAACAGTTTACCAACATATTCCATAATAACATTTAACGCACCTCTGGGTGGTGGCCTTACGTCGTACGTCCTTGACATTTTTTTTTTCCGGCACCAAAGAACATCCTAGTTCAGCAATGTTCCCAGTGGTGCGCTAATCCAAACCTACTGTAGATGGGTTGGATATAACTTGGTGGACTTCTCTTGAATATGCAAAACCCGACACGAGCGATGAACACAAGCAATCATTTTGCACCACCTAGAAGTCAATGGAGAGTTGCCCAAAATTGTCATGTGACACTAAACATCCCTTGACTTCTATGGGATGTTGTCATGTCTCCGTATTGGTGGAAATGGTCATGTCGATGGGATTTATGGGTCCGACAGTCCTGAACCTGTAATGTATGGCACCCAGGGGTAAGACCACAGGATCGGTCCTCAATCCTGCACTTGTGCAAGATGGAGCACGAATCGCACCCTGTATGGCCTAGGATGCCCTAACACACTTTGCTGCCACCACTGACTATTCTGACTGGTAGGTCAGCCATCTCGGTGTTTTCCAGTGGACACACAATAACCACACTTCGAGGTTATGGATCACTTAAACCGAGGATGATTAAATAAAGTTTAAAGCTTTATTCCAAAAAGAGTTAGCAGTGCTTGGGTAAAAAATACACAAAAGGAGAAATTTGTAAAAGGTCTAAATATCTACAAATACAAACAGTATGAAAATAAAAATGAATGAAGGAATTGAAAATACCAGTCTATGAAGTTGTTGCAAACAGTGGTGGGCAAGGAGCATGTGGAACGGGGTTCGGTCCTACATTTAGATGCAACTCCTGACAATGTGGAAGAAGACCACCTTTTAGTTTTAAAGTCCATTGGGGTCCAACCTCCGGCATCGTCCTCATGACATTAAAGGCTTGCTAAGTAGACTCAGAGATCTTCAGGAAGGAAACCCAATTTAACATTTCAGCCATATTTCCCTAGGAGGCCCTCTATTAGGGAAGCTATGGCCGCCATGTTTTAGATCATGAATTTACTGTGGACGCCAAACATGATATGCGACAGACGGTTATCTGGTACACTCATGGTTTCGATAATATAATTGTTGTTGAGCTGGGACCTCCAAATGACCTACAATCCCTCTTAGTTTATTTTTTTCATTGTCCCATCTTAGTGGAGGGAAATCGCAGTCAGCAAGTCTGGAGGATGTGTATTGGAGGAGCAGTGAGACAATCTCCTGTTAATGGCTAATTTCGTTATCACAATAATATAGGGCTTCTATGCTAGTCCCAGTATAATTTCACCACAGTGTCCTATAAGTTTCCTGCACGAGTGGCACCATGTCGGATGTAGCAATTCTTGATAGGCCAGTGATGTTGCCTCTCTTGCCACATTGAATGGTGACATTTGTTATTATAATGGGTATCAAAAAGAGTGGGTTAAAATAGCCAGTAGGGATATTAAAATGGGCCTTTAGCGGACTTCATGGAAACCTCTTAAACTCATGCTATGCGTCTGTGCAAGTGTAGTCTACGCACCGTTCATTTGAGTTGCCACTCGCTTGTCTACTGGTTCTGTTATCGGCCCATTTGCTTGCTTCTGCACCATGCACAGAGGACAGCAGTCTCTGGGAGCTCCTCGACCATGTGGTGGTGCAAAGTTCTCCTTGTAGAAGGATCTTGAGCACATGAATTGCACTCTAATAACCTGCAGGAAAGTCATCTTGGTCTTCCACATAAGTCATTGTTGACCCCCTTGGATTTTCTCCCCCCCCACAGAACAGCAATGTCAAAAAGGAAAAGGACCGAGAATCTGCAGATGACAAGAAACGGAACCCAATTCTTAAATACATTGGAAAACCCAAAAGTTCCTCTCAAAGCAGTAAGTATGGAAGAATAGAGATAGAAGAGTGGAGCCATCTACTGGAGGGGGGTTTTAATTACTGTCCACCCTGTAGTACCTGAGTGGGGTTTTCCAGGCAAGTACTATTGATGAACTACCTATAGGTAATCACTGGGGACCCGCTGTTCGGGATCCCCGGTGCTCACCGATCACCTGCCCAGTGCAGCAAGGATGTTATCATCAAGGATGGGAGCAGAAGTGCCGTAGCAGGCTTCGTTCTCATTGAAATCAATGCGGCGCGGAAGCAACTATTACACTTGCGGAAGCAACTATTACACTTGCGGAAGCAACTATTGGATGCGGAAGTGTTTGGGAATGTAATAGCTGCTTCAGCTCCCATTAATTTCAATGGAAATGAGCCAGCTTAGGGCACTTGCCCTCTCGACCCCTATGATGTACGTCTGGCCCGCTGAACTGACAGTGGGCCAAGTGATCAGATGATCGCCAAGGATCCTGAGTGACAGATCCCCAGCAATTAACTAATGATGGCCTATCCTGAGGATAGGCTATCAATAGTTTATGCCCGGAAGATGCCTTTTAAGGGTTTACCAGGACATCAAAATGTATATCCTATCCTTAGGCTACATATGGAAGTTGCCATTCATTGCTGCCATTCGTGTGCCCACTGTTGGGTCAGTTGATCACTGTGACCTGTACTCAACACGTCCTCCTCTACTCTGTCATAATAATAATAATGTTGATTAATTAGTAATAATTCCCACTAATGATTGTTTTGCCGCCTCTCGGTGAGACCCAAGTATGATTTTTTTGCTGATCCCTTCTCCACTTTCTGAGCTTGTCGCTGTTTCTTCCGCTGTGCTGCTCATTTTTACATTTTTTTTTTTTTTCTTTTTAATTTGCCATTTTTTTCCTTTTTGTAGCGTTTCATGTCCCCTTGTCCCCTGGTGAAGGTAAACCTCATTTATCAATGTTGTCATCCCTTACCACCTCTATGGCTCTAATGATAAAGTGATTTCCCACTAATTCCTCTGTCTGTATATATAACCTCAATCTAAATTTCCTGCCTTCCTGAACTTTCTGTAGTAGAACCGTCTTGTATGTCTGATGAGGAACTTGCGCTGAAGAGCTTACAATCTAGCCATCGTTCCATCATGCCTTGTGGACCTTAACTGCTCATCACTTTAGGCTATGCAACTTTCTAATATATAGCACACTGTTTGGCCACTTTATCAGAGCCCCCGCTCTCTCACAATTGGAGCTTCCCTGTATGGAGATTACACCCATGACTCCGAAGTGTGGCATAAAATCAAGTTTTCCGTGGATCAGTTTTACTTTGATTCCACATTAGATGGGAAAGTCGAGCGATCTGAGGGACTTCCAACAAGCCTGGTCATCAATGCTAGACTGCCTGGGATTTCACTGTATGGGGTTTTCTCATGTAACGGTGTATACAGAGAATGGCGTGATCGAGGAAAGCATCCAGTGAAAGAGGATCCTGTGGATAGGAACAACTTGTTGATGAAAGGGGTCGGAAGAGGATGTCAAGAATCGTTCTGATGAACAGGAGCTGCACAATTAAGTAAGTTGCAGCTGAATACAACGTTGGCACTGCAACAAACTTGTCTAAATGCACAACTTGCCGTTCCTTGGCACAGATGGGCTGTCACAGCAGACGACCAACTCCAGCGCCATTGTGTCTGAGAGAAACAGAAAGGCGGGACTCCAGAGCACAAAAATTGTAGCACTGAAAAGCTGAAAAGCATCTCGTGGTCAGATGGATCCAGATTTTTGTTGCCCTGTGTTGATGGGAGGGCAGAATTTGGCACAAGCAGCATGAATCGATGACCCCTTCCTGTCAGCTGCTCAGAACATATGACCTACATCCAATCTGCACTATGTAGGATAAACTTCCTGTCCGCAGGGGCCAGTATTCCTGCAGAACGATTTCATCATCTAGTGGAATCAATGCCATGATAAATGACTGTGGTTCAGAAGATCAGCGCACTACTAGATGGGGGTCTCTAATAAAGTGCTTATTCAGTGTACTATCATATTGGGGGCAGATCCTCACGTATGGACTGCCCTTAGCTAGGGTCACCTGGTGCTCACTTACTGTGGACTTTGCACTGCCCCCTATTAGGACAATTGGATGCATTTACCGGAGCACAGCCTTTTTTCCCCCCTTAATCTTTGACAACCCCATTAACTTTATTGTTGCATCTGTCTGGCTCAAGTAACCAGTCTGATTTAGACTAATTGGGTTCTTCTGTTCAACCAAAGACACTGAAGTCCATTGGACTTACTAGGGCTCATATCTTGCATTTTTCTGCACCTTCCTGCAATTTTAACCCTTTGCAATCCAATTTTGGATTGAGGGTTTCCTAGGGAGGGGGGGCTTTCTCTTTCTGCCATTATACAATGGCGCCATCTGCTGGCTAGAGCCAGTACTGCAGTATGGGACATGCTGAAGAGGCCCCCGACAACAGAGCGGCCAGTTATCTACAGTAAGAATACCCTGCCGGACGTCTTCCGACATTGGAGCTATACAGCCTTCAATCAGAATGTCTTTAGATGTCAGACAGTGGATTGGAAGGAGTTACCGTATTTTTCGCTTTATAAGTTGCACTTTTTCCGCCTCCAAAGCGGGGGGGAAAAGTTCCTGCGTCTTATAAAGCGAATGTGGCGAAAATTCGTTCCGATCGCCATTTTTAGCGCGATCACGAATTTAACGCGCGGACGCGATTTATATGGAGCAATTGCGCGTTAAATTCGCGATCGCATGAACAAATGTGCGATCAGTTAGAAGATTTCTCTCCTCCTGTCAAAAAAAAAATCAGTACTCACCTCCCCCGGCGTTCTGCGGCGCTGCTGCAGGCTGTCGCTCCCTCCTGGTCCCCGGCAGAGCATTGCTTTCTGGGCGCAGGGCTTGAAATCCCCTCCTCCAGAAAGCTAATACTGTGATTCACTAACGCACACCGTCAGCCAATCACAGCCATTCAATGACATTATTGAATGGCTGTGATTGGCTAACACACGTGCGCCTACAGCCAATCACAGTATTAGCTTTCTGGAGGTGGGGATTTCAAGCCCTGCGTCCAGAAAGCAATGCTCTGCCGGGGACCAGGAGGGAGTGACAGCCTGCAGCAGCGCCGCAGAACGCCGGGGGAGGTGAGTACTGATTTTTTTCCCCCCCTATTTTCCCGCTCTAAAACGGGGGTGCGTCTTATAAAGCGAAAAATACGGTAACTTGATTTTTTTGTAAAAGTGAATCAAATCAGAGAAGCTCTTTAAGAATTAACAGTTTTTGCCTTAAACTTTCCGAAGTCTTGGAATAACTTTGTATAGAGAAATCCGATCTTGTGATTGAGCCACTGAGGGCATGGCCTCCAGCCCAGCTTTCAGGTACCTCATATAGTCATGTAGTCTCTTCAGCGCTGGACCTAATTTCACTAACACGAGCTCGCTGTGCTGACACCATCTGCTGGTCCTGTAGAAGTTCTGGGTGCTCTATCTTCTCTGCGTGGCTCCTGCTCTCCTCCTTCCCTCTAATATCTCTTCCTGATTGAGCCGTGGCCTCACTGCCAAAAAAATGGCCGCACAAGATGTCGTTGGGCACACAAAATACAGAGCCATGGTTTCTTGCGCCTCACATTGTATTCTCTCCACAGTAAAACCTGGGAATGTCCGAAACATCATCCAACACTTTGAAAACAACCAACAGTATGACCTCCAGGAACCGGGCATGCAACGGTTGTCCACCGGCAGCTTCCCTGATGACCTGATAGACAATGACAGGTATGGAAGAAAAAAAGGGTGTCCTATTTGTAGATTTATCAATGTTCCTGTGGAGAAGAGGGACCCCATGGTAGATTGGTCATATGTCCTTCATCATGGTTGGCATGAACTTGGACACCATTGCTTCCACTTCTCAGGGAGTTCTGTTTGTAGAGTCATGGCATCCCTCTGTCGTACACAATATGGGAAGGGAGGGGGGAAGAGCAAGCCTTACTGTCCTGGGATGTGGAGGTCTATTTTGAATAATTAGTATCGGGAAGGTCTATTTTGATTTTTCTGCATTCATCATTGAGCTTTGAACATTAGCAGCTCTCCATTGATCGCATCTTTTGTAAAAGACTTCCCCGATCCTGGTTTGTAGTTGTTTTAAACATTCTACTTCCTTATTAGTTGTCCCCTAATTTAAACAAAATTTTAAAGTACCCATTGGACCCTCCTCAATCCTTGTCCCTATACCGGGAGCAATGAGTGGAAGCAGGTCTGACAACTCTAAGCTCAGCAGTTATACCTGAAACAAAGTGACCCTCTATTTTTGGGACACAATTCTGTCCTGGGACCATAGGGGGCTGGGCGGTATAGTACCTGCAGTTCTTTTTTGTCAACCTTCCTATCCAGTAGGTCCCATTTTTAGTCAACCAAGATGGCTGACACAATATTCAGACTACCTATTTCCCACAGTGTATTAATGATGTTGGACTACCAATTCACTATACCTGCTCACTGATTGGCCAGAGCTGCTCATGTAATCGGCACTGGCCAAATAGAGCAGTGCTCTAGGTAGGTAGTTAGAAAATTGCTGCAGCCTTCTTGGCCCAGAACTGGCAGATCAGTTTGTTGTCCTTGTGAACATATATAAGTGAGTCAAGCAAAAATCACATCCACATTCACTGCAGGAGACCCCACACATATATATCCTGCAGGTCGTCGCAGCGTTCTGTAGCTTCCATAGGTTATGGGAGAAGAAGATCCAGCAGAGCACCTCTTATCACCACTGGTAGCCCACCGCCGATCTCCAATGAAGTTCAACAGGCAGTGGGCAGTGGGACTTCTCTTTTTATTGTGTTAATTAAATTCTTTATATATAATTTTTTTTTTTTTAATGTTCTCTTGTTTTATTGTACCCCGAAACGCATATCTGCTGGTTTTAATTGACACAATAAAAAGAGAAGTTGGATAAATCTTATCCCACTGCCTGTTGAAATTCATTAGAAAACGGCGCCGGACTACCAGTATTGTTTCACTCCATTTTGTCCACCAGTCGGTGGCTTTATCTGGTCAACAGCGCCTCCTAGTGAAATTAATTTTCTCACAAATTTACTCTTTTTTTAAAAAATTTTTTACAATTTTTTTTTATTTTTTTATTTTTTGTTTTCTTCTTCAGCTCCATGAGGCTTCTGGGCCCCGGACATCCTACCGGGCTCCGGACCCTCATACACACCGGGTTTGCTCTACCCCTATTCTATCTCCCTGTTATCAACCCGACACCAGACACAGTGCCTCACCTGGGCTCATGAGGTTTCTAATTGGACCCAAGAGGACTGGTAACATGTGGCCGATGAGACATGGTACCAACTATTTGGGCCTGATAGTGTGGTTCATGTGTGATGCAGACCTCATGAAGCCATGAACCTCAGTTGTCAACCAGGCACTGTGCAGGCTGGTGGTGGCCCCATACTGGTATGGGGTCCTCATGGCATGAGTTGGGTCAACTGGTCCGCCTAAACACTTCATTGACCGATTCCCACTATGTTTCATTGCTTGGTGACTATTTGCAACCCTTCATGCACTTCATATACCGCACAATGATGGGATATTCCAACAGGATAATACACCGTGCCCTCGGGCCCACATTGTCTGGAATTTGAGGAGTTTTCTGGAGAGTTCCTACGGACGGTGTGACCTGCATGTTTGTCCGATACGTGTCCAATCGAGCATTCATGGGATGTGGTGGAGAGGTCCATTCATACCCGAGATATTGCAGCTACAAATAGAATGGAGCTATCCAGATGGTGTGCTTCATCATCTCTCTAGACGCCTTCCCTTCACTTTTGGAATCGATTCGGTGTCGAGTTGCTGCACTTTATTGGACTAGAGGGGGTCCTACACAATATTGTTTCCTGTCCCGTGACTTTTGGCTCAAGTATAGCGGCTGTAGTTGTATTTATATGTAATCTAGCTCTATTATCAATCTACAACCTACATTCTCCTTTTTTTGTCCCCTGCCAGCTCATATGGTTTTTGGAATTACCCCGCATGCGGTTGTCTAACGTATTACACTTGTGTGGCGTTTTTAGGCATTAGATGGCGACAGTCTCTCTGCTCCTGGTTTTATGTGACATTTATTTGGAAAGGTTAAATCAATGAGTCTCTTAATTCTGTTTATGAGACAATCGTCTATTTTTACAAGGCTCGGTGTAGACATGGCGGGCCCGTCCTATCTGCTGCTGTTTTTAGCCGCAGCAAGTGAGAGCCAGAGACTTATCCATGGTAATTGTCATTGTCATTTAGGTGTCAGGACGCCTGCTGGGTGCGTGTGACGGGGCGGTCCTCCTGCGCTCGTATGCCCGCTCTGTCCTGTCTGCTGCACCATTGATTTCTATTGCTAGTATTAGAATGGAGATAGGATCAATAGAGGATTTGCTTGGAAGCCGCCACAAAGCACAGGCGGGCTGAGCAGGCCTCTGTGCAATCCCATCCCCGGCATGAGGACAGCAAGCTTGGGAGTGCAGGATTAGGATGTAGACTAGGGGTCTGCGGCTGGGTGCCGGGAAACTGGGGGCTATCCAAAAAATGGATAAAAAGAAGCTGGAGATGAAATTATGGAAGAGGTAAGACCCTCCCTAAATTATTATATGAAGACAATGACTGAAGCCTTTCATTGCGGGATCCTATGTTTATGTGTGTGCATTCATTATATACACTATATATAGGTGTAGATTACTTAAAGGGCAAGTGCACCAATGGTTGCTTACTAATGTTGCATGTTCCTTACCAGCAGTGGGTGCAGAACTTGCTGTAATGGCACCACAAAAATTTACAAAGGGGTTGTTCCTCTACTTCTTCCATCGTAGAAGCCCTATATAAAGATTATAGTCCCGCCCCCGCTTAGAGCTGTTGGCAGTTGACACTTTCACATAGTGTTTTTTATGTTGTGGTCTCTGTTGCTGATTTCATCCATGTCCAGCTGCATTTTACAGCTCAATACCCTTTAACTCCTTAAGGACACGCATTAGTTTGGACTTCTCATCGCCACTTTTCAAAAGCCAGAACTTTTTGAATTTCTCCATCGACAGGACTGTACGAGCACTTGTCTGTTAGGGGGCAATCCGTAGTTTTTATTGGTACCGTTTTGGGGTACATATTAATGTATTGTACAACTTGGGGGAGGTGGGGTGCGGTGGGTGCAAGAAAAAACACATCAATTCTCCCAATATTTGCTGGGTTTAATTGTTATGGCACTCGCCGTGTGACATAACTTTTTTTTTGTGCAGGTTGATACAATTACAATGAAAGTTTCTATGTTTTTACAGTAATCTCCTATTTCAATTTTAATTTGTTTTCCATTTCTTCATTCAATGAGCCAGCACTTTAGTTTTCCATGGCCGGAGGTCTGTGTGGGCTTGTTTTTCATATGATGGGTTGGAGTTGTTACTGGTACCATTTTGGGGTTCATATGACTTTTTTGAAAACTTTTACTGAGGCGAAATTAACAAAAGAGCAACGTTTTTTTTGTTCTAGCGTTTTTTTTATTATGATTCCTGCGATCTGGGATAAAAAGTGTATTCTATTTATTGCACGGCTTGTTGCGCATGAGGGTAATGCCAAACGTTTTTTTAATTTTTTTTTATTTCTCATCTTTCTTAAAAGAAAAAGTGCAAATAAAATCAAAAAAATTTTTTAAACCTCTTTTTATATCCCTGCAGAGAATTTGAACCTGCCATCTCATAAAACGCTCAGATAACACACTGCACTGCTTCGGTTCTGCAGTGTATTATCTATATTCCTTTCTGTTACAATCTATTGCAGACCCGGATGTCATTGACTGGCATTCATTTGCCATAGCAACCCATCGGCCCTCTGTGCTTACATGGTGGAGGGCCAATGATGTCACAGGAAGAGCGCCTTTCCTTCGCTAACTTCATGCATGCCATGATCCACATTGATCGCAGCATGTAAGGGGATAAAGAAGGGGATTCATGCTTTCTCCTTTCCCCGCCGTTGCAGCGGGACGTTGGCCGTCACTTACAGCTGGCTCCCGCTGTGGATGATACAGGCTCGGCTTTTGATCCATCTACATGCCATAAATATACAACATTTTGCGTCACCCTTCTCCTCCCCTATGTAGATGTACATCATGGGGTGCGAAGGGGTTAAACGTTGCGCCAGCACGCCGGTGTCAGTCCTATTCACCGGGCCGGCGTCTTGTTTGTGGTGTTTTCTCTCTCCGCTTTCGTACATCCTTTTAATGACATAATAATTTGGCCTCGAGGGAGCGGCTGGCGGTCTGATCCCTGCGTGTAACGAGATTAGTCTGTACAGCGGAGTAAGATTAATGACACGGCTGCTCGGATATTGTGCGAGGCTGAACCACGCGGGATTAATATAGAAGAAGTCCGCTACGGAAGTGTCGTTGACCAGTAATGGTGCAAGAGAGTTAAACTTCAATTTCAACCTCCAATAAGCTATTGTTCCCTGTTATCCGCCTGTACCAGAGTAATAGGACCACACGTATTTCGCGTATCCCCAGATTTTATATCCATATGTGAATTATTATGAGCTGCCGAATTTCCATACGTTCAGTGACATCCCCTTCTTACCTTCTCAGTGCCCGGTCCGAGGTAAAGCTTGGACGTTCAGAAAGCCTAAAGGGGCGGGAAGAGCTGAAGAAGTCCCGCAAAGCTGACAATGTTCCTCGCTCTCGGAGTGATGTGGACATGGATGCTGCGGCCGAAGCGACAAGACTACACCAGTCCGCGTCCTCTTCGGCGTCTAGCCTGTCCACGAGGTGAGCTTCATTGATGGGCAGGTGGTATTGTGTTAGTTCAGCTCTACTGACCCTGCTAGGAAAAATGCTTAAAAGGCCACTCCAGCAAAAACACACTTTTCCATGCCTACCCCCCTCACCTGATTGCCGCTCACATTCTAGAGGTCTTCTCTGTGTATTCCACTCGCTTCCCTGCAGTGCAGCCCCCTGTCTGATGCTCTTCTGGCACCATCTTGATGATGAGATTTTTTTACTCTGAGTTTCACATCTATCCCATGGTGCATCAGCACAGCATTAGCTGAGGTTATATCATTCTGCCTGCTGGGGGGACAGTTTAATGATCATTACCTTCTGTATACAGTCAGGTGGACGAGCTGTGATCTCCTCTATTATAACGGTGGGACATCATCTGTGTGATCATCATCAGTAACGGTGATAGTGTCTGTCTTCTCCTCTAGACAGTTTTGATGGTAGATCCATGTAGCAGCATCACATAGACTAAGAATCTGACTAGGAAATAAAACTACAACCTCAAATAGATTGAGGCTCGCCAAAATTTGAGATTGCCTGAGAATCTAAGGAAAAAAAGAGGCCAGGAGTTTCAGACAAAAATAAATGACTAACCAAGGTAACACTAGCTCACTAGGGCGGTTTCACACCTGAGCAGGAAAGGGGAATCCCCACTGCAGAATAGCTCCAGAGCTGCTATTCCTACTATGAATGAAAGGGCGTTGCTGATGTCAGCCACTTTGGAGGCCACGGACAATTGTCTTTAGTCATCTGATCACGCAACCTACACATATAGAAAGGTTTCCTTGTTCTACCCTACTTATTTCCATGTCTGTCAATCATGTGTGTGGTGTTCCGATGGTCATGTTCCTTGATGTACAAGGAGAAGACCCCAACATGAAAACTGCTTCAATTAGAGTTCCTATTCATTGCTGATTGGTAGAGGTGCCAGGAGTTGGACCCCCTTCTTATCAAATATTTATGGCCCATCTCGTACAATGGATACAAAGTGGACAGAGTTTATGTATGGCGTGTCCTCCAAGCTAATCTGAAATGGCACTAATCAGAGAGATCACCTCGGTCCAGTATCTGTATAGTTTTGGGCATCGCCATACCATGTGGATGAGTCCCACCGGTTGGGTCTTGCATCGTGTACACGGAGGATCATTTCTCCCTCCAATATTGTGTAGGAAGGGTGGGGTACAGTACACCCTATACAGTAGGTGTATCTGTGATTCACTGATTGGCAATTTGGGGTTCATCTGTAGTATCCCATCCCACTGTGTATCCTCTATAGGGCCCAGATCTGCCTCCCATTGACTTTTAATCACATCTGGGTTTCGGGGATTTAATTGCTCCGGTATTTTTGGTGTATAAGTGATATTTTGCCGGCTGTACACTGTGCTGCGCCAATAATGTCAGCGAAGGCAAAATCAGAGACTTTTATTGGTGTGGCGTTCACCTGTGTTTTTCAACTATCTGTAGAATTTGGTTTGTGGTATATCTGCAGAACATCAAGCTACACCTTCCTTGGGAGAAATCTGAGGCTGACACACAAAATATGTAGTAGGCACATTCGGCATCCGTGAACGTACCTGTACCTGTCAAGTCTGTTGCCATCTCAAAAAATTAAGTAACCTCTGTTTTATTCATCAGGTCGCTGGATAACCCAACTCCGCCCTACACCCCCAAGCTGAGTCGCAGGTGAGAAATCGGCCTCTTTGTGGTTAACTACTTCTGATAGGGTGATCAGTGTCCAGTCACTGTCCAGAAAAGAGATGGTGCTTAGTTAGTCCCTCTTATAGGTCCAAGTAATAATAATCTTTATTTGTTTAGCGCCAACTTATTCCGCAGCGCCTTTAAAGCACGGGGAGCAGAAACAATATGACGATTACATGTGGTATTCAATTATGTAGAAACAAAAGGGGTGGGAAGAAATACAGAAGATATAGGAGCGGGAGATGAGGCACGAGATGAGGCACGAGGGAACACCAACAGTACGGAATTACATGTGGTGTTCAGTTATTAGGAAACTGATGTGGGGAGCCATAGGGAGGGGCAGGGGGCATGTTGTGGGGGTGCGGTTTTAAGGCTCATCTGAAGTTCTGTGCATCGGGGATTGTTCGGATGTTTTGGGGTAGAGCGTTCCAGAGGGTCGGTGCTGCTCTAAAGAAGTCCTAGAGGTGAGCATGCAAGGTTCATATTAGAGGGGTGTTTATTATGTGTGCGGAGTGCGCAGGCTTGGTGATGTATGGACTGGAGGGAAGATATTTACGGTGGTGCATCGCCATGGAGAGCGTTGTGGCTGAGGGTGACAAGTTTGAATTGACTTCTGTAGTGTATGGGCAGCCAGTGCAGTGACTGGCATAGTGTAGGGATGTCTGACAAGCAGCCGACTAGAAAGAGAAGTCTGGCTGCCACATTTAGTATTGATTGAGGGGAGAGTCTGATGCAGGGAAAGCCAAGGAATAGCGAGTTGCAGTAGTCTAGTCGGGAATGTATGAGGGAGACGAGTGTCTTTAGCAGGAAAGAGCAGTGTCCTTTATGCCGATAGAGTGAAGCATAGCGAGGAGGAGGTCGTGGTTGACAGGGTCCAACACAGCTGAGAGGTCAAGGAGGATTAGTAGGGAGTAGTCACCCCTCAACTTTGCCATCTTCAGGTTGTTTGATTCTTTTGTGAGGGTGGTTTCGGTGGAGTGTAGGGGGTGGAAGCCAGACTGTAGGGGGTCGAGGAGAGTGTTATCAGAGAGAAAGCATGTGAAACAGGAATTGACCAGGCATTCCAGTAATTTGGAGATGAAGGGGAGGTTTGAGATAGGTCAGTAGTTGGCAGTGTCTGTTGGGTCAAGGGTCTGTTTCTTTAGCAAAGGGGATATGATGGAATGTTTGAATGATGAGGAAAAAATGACAGAGGTCAGGGAGAGGTTGAAGGTGGTGGTGAGGTGGGTATTGATAGCCAGGGAGAGGGACTAGAGGAGGTGTGAGGGAAGAGGGTCGCTACCGCAGGTGGTGTGGCGAGCAGTGGAAAGCAGTCTGGCGACTTCTTCCTCTGTTGGTTCTAGTATACATAGTGAGTGGATTCCGTGCTGAAGAGAACAGGGTTGGGGCTAGCCGAGCAGTGTTCAGTGATTTTGTTTTCGGATGTTTTCGATATTTCTTTCTTTGAAATGGGCAGCTAGCTCTTCAGAACTGAGATTCGTCACAGGGGTCTGTTCTTTGGGGCTGAGGAGAGAGTGGAATTTATCGACCCGTTATCATTGGGCAACTGTCTCTGCTATTCTAGGAGTATGGAGTCTCCAAATATGATCTTTGCTGGTGAATCCTTGCTGGCCAACCTACAAGAAGACGATTTAGGGCATATGTCAGACCCTGAACTTGATGCCCAGAACTGGCAACACACTGTGGGCAGGGAGGTGGCTCAACATCTTACTGCGAAGGAGAAGGCACGACAGGAAGTCCTACACGGTGGGTACTGGTATGAGTAAACCAAGAACCTTGAAGCATTATGAGCTACCCCTGGTCCTCATGGGTGCTCTCTTCAGTGCATTGATTGAATTGTAGCCATTTTCTCCTCAGAGCTGTTTATGACAGAGGCCTCTCATCTTCGGGTCCTTCGAGTTCTTGACCACATTTTCTACCAGAGGATGCGCAAAGAGAATCTTCTGTCCACTGAAGAACTTTTGCTGGTCTTTCCTAATCTCCCAGAGCTTATTGAGATCCATAGTAAGGCTTTATGTTCTTTGTAAGTTTGTTGATTTCAGTTGAGAGTGTAGGATGATGGACATTTTCTTACATTCTTCCCCGTCTTTCTACTTTTAGACTATTTGGTGGAACTCATGAAGAGGGTGAGGGAGGAAGGACCAGTAGTCAAGGAGATTGGTGACCTCATGTTGTCCCGGGTAAGTATGGTTGCCCATGACTAAATGGGTTTGAATACTAGTTGAGGGGAAAAATTGGAGATTTGCACAGCTCATTTCTGAGGGTTCCAGCAGGGGGACATTTTTTATTATCTGTTTATTATAAAGGGAGCTTTAAAAAAGTAGGACTTGTCCAAAGAGGAAAAGTCCTGTAAAAGTGAGCACGTCTCCTCTAAGGCTCTGTTGGATTTGCACGTTACAACGTTTGAATTTTCTTCTTCGTTTCAGTTTGATGGCGCAGCAGGAGAAGAAGTGTGCCAAGAAACTGCCAAGTTCTGCTCATGCCAGACTATCGGCCTTGACCTTATTAAGATCAAAAAACGTAAAGAAGCTCGGTTTAACCTGTTCATGCAGGTACAGTCCATCAAAGCTCCAGCTTCTTTCTTATCCATCTGTAGCTTTAGGGTTCTTCATTTGTCAGCATCAGCCCCTGGCCTCCCGAATTTCGTTGATTCTGTTTTTTGTCTGTACCTCAGGAAGCAGAGAGCAGCCCTCAGTGCCGGAGACTTCAACTTAAAGATCTTATAGTATCCGAAATGCAGAGACTGACGAAGTACCCTCTGCTTTTGGAGAGCATCATCAAACACACGGATGGTAAGACCCAATAAAGGTAGGGTAACTTCTGCTTCAAAGGTGTCAGGAGGGTTCAGGAAATGTGTCCTCTACACCCTCCATTGCCAGTCTGGGTGCTAGTTTGGCAGACACAGATGTGGCAACTTTCTCTGTTAATAACGCCTCATCAAATGGCAGTGCCCTGGTGGCCAAAAAGAAAGGAGAGGACATAAAAAATGGGAAAATGGCTTATCTCCATCCTGTGCTATTGGTACTAGACGTTACAGGAAATGGTTGTAGTGATGTTGGGGTTGAACCTAGCCTATCTGCTGCCTGAGGCAAACTATTCTGGGACACAAATGCCATTTTGGGTAGCACCACATTGCAGGAAGTGGCGGGCATTGTGGCAGCTGGAGATGACGTATAGCAGGTGCACTATCACTGCGAAATGTTTGTAAGCAACCAGCCTGGACGAGATGCATCTACAGAGCTGTAAGTGCAGGATGTGGAAACCTGGGGCCTGTTATAGACTCACAGGTTCGCCATGTATTCCAGCCCATTGAGCCTTGCCTATGGTAGGGTTTAATAGGCTGCCGGTAAAAGAGGCATATACTGCAGTATGGACATACAGACGTATTGCAGTGTATTGTATAAGTAATCAGAAGATCACAAGTTCAATTCCCATGTGGAGACTAAGAAAGGAAAAATAAATGTAATAAAGTATATAAACAAAAATATTAAATGTTCAAAAAAAGCTTCTCTTAGTATATTTATGAGAAAAGCAAAGGAAAGGATAATTGGTATTGTTGGCTCTGTAAATGTCTGAACTATTAAAACATCATTATCTCTCCTGCATGGTAAATTCCAGAATTGCATTTTTTAATCACCCCATCAAGCCCCTCCTCCTAAAAAATAAAGTGATCAAATATTGTACAGTATGAACCCAAAAATGGAAAAAAAGAAATCTACAGCTCACTCTGCAAAAAGTGAGCCCTCACAGAGCCTCATCCGAGGAAACATAAAAGCGTTGTGGATGGCAAAAAATCCTTATGCTTAAAAAAACCCTGTATAAAATTGGTAACAGTACTGATCCACAAAATAAGGTGAACGTCCTTTTCCCCTCGTCATCCTGACAGCATACACATGGAGGATGTCCACTGGACCCCTGTTGGGACAGGAAGCGGAAAAACATACAAAAGGCACCTCCCGCCACCAGCTCACCAGTGTCTTCCTGTCCCTACAGGACAGTCCAAGCGGAAGCCTCCAGGTGTATGCTGGAGGCAAGAAAAAAGAAGAAAATTCCTATGCAGCCTGTCCGCCCGTGGGGGGACGACTCTCTGGTCGGGCTGGCAGAGCTTGCGCGGGTGAGACCCTATGTGGGGACCCTCACCCGCAGGATCCCAAAGACCAGCACCACGTTCCCTGCGGGGAACCCTTCCCTAGCGCGCTGCCCAGTGGGGTTGTCGCACTGGGAAGATACAGCCCGTACCTGCAGGGCTTGGAAGCCTCCTCCGGATCAGGCACCCGCTCTGGACGTCGGGCCCGGGACCCTGGCTTCCAGCGATCCTCTGTCGGCGGAGCGGCTGAGCAGGTATGCCAGCGAGGGGGGGGGGGGGGGGGGGGGACATGTCCCCGGACATCTATGCGCCCTCCTCAGAGCCCGACGCAGAGTGTATCCCCCGGGTCCGGCGCGGCGGCATGACGTCAGCACGGCCGCGTCACGGGGGGGCGGGGCCTCGAGGAAAAAGGCGCCAAATTTGAAAATCAAAAAAAAAAAAGAGAAAAGGAGAAAGCAGGATTCCCCACATGTCTTCGGTCTGCACCTAAGTAAAGATGTCGGCCAGAGAAGACACGGAGAGCAACCCGCTGGTGAGTAAACCTCCGGGGGCTCACACCAGGGGTAAGGAAGGGTCAGGTGCTGGAAAACCCCCCCTTTTTTTCTGCTGTCTCCGTCTCTTAGGACAGAGAAGCACAAAAGAGCAGAGAGGCCAAGAAGCGCGTGCGCAAGTGCCCAGTCTGCCTGCGGCGACTGGACGAGGGACACACCAAACCCTTATGCGCAGCCTGCACAGAGAAGGTGGTCCGTGAGGAAGGCCCCTCGGGCATATCGGACATCCGAGCTATGATCCGCGAGGAGATCGAGGCCTCTCTCTCGTCTCTTTCCGTTCCGCCCCCCACGAAAAGGGTAAGGCGGTCACGGATAGAAGAATCAGACTCGGAGGAAGGGTTCTTAGAGGATTCCCCCTCAGAATCCATACCGCCCATGGAAGAAACGAGGAAGTACTTCTTCGCATCGGCGGATCTGGGGCAGCTACTAACAGCGGTCCGTCACACCATGCAGGTGGAGGAACAGACACCACAGCAGCCATCCCTCCAGGATACCCTGTTCCGGGGACTCATACCTCAGCCCAAACCATCATTCCCGGTCAACGATATCCTAAAACAGCTCATCTTGACCGAGTGGAAACAGGCAGAACGCAAGTTTTTCCTGTCTAAGGAGTTTAGAGAGCGTATGGTCTTCTCCCCGGAAGACATTGAATTCTTGGACACCGTCCCGAAGGTGGATTTGGCGGTCGCCAGGGTCTCGAAGAAGGCTGCCCTCCCCTTTGAGGACATCTCCCAGTTGCGGGACCCACTGGATTCACGAGTGGATTCGGCAATGAAGAAGGCCTGGGAGTCGGCGGCCCTCACCATGAAGACCAACATTACGGCCACGTCTGTAGCGAGATCCATGACGGTCTGGCTAGACCAACTCCAGGCCCTGGTCTCGCAAAGGGGTTCGAGGGAAGATATCTCCAACTGCCTTCCCCTCCTCCAACAGGCCACCGGCTTCCTGGCGGACGCCTCGATGGAGTCAGTAAGGTTCGGGGCCCGGTCGGCGGCACTTTCGAACACAGCCAGGAGGGCCGTCTGGGTAAAAGCCTGGACAGGGGACAATGCCTCCAAGAACAGGCTTTGCTCTTTGCCCTTCCAGGGACATCGCATCTTCGGACCTTCCCTGGATACACTCCTGGAGAAGGCCTCAGACAAAAGTCAGGGGCTACCAGCAGAGAGACCCGTCAAGCGGCCTTCCTCCTCCTACCCTCCTCCCTTTGTCCCCCCGAGAACATACAGGGGGAAGGGGAAAACCGGACGCTGGTCTTACCCCAAAGGCGGAAAGGGTGAGAATCCGCCCATCGGGATCCGGCAGGTGGGGGGCAGACTTAGGGGGTTCGCCAATAGATGGAGCGAAATAACCTCCAATCCCTGGGCCCTTCGCCTGGTCTCAGAGGGCTATAGAATTGAGCTTTCCGCCCCCCCTCCCCGGAGGTTCGTGGTTACCCCCTGCCAGTCACCCGCGTCGGCCCGGGCCCTCCAGTCGGGGGTACGGGACCTGCTATCCCTGGGGGCCATTATCCCGGTTCCCGTAGAGGAACGGTTCAAAGGCTGCTACTCCCCCTTGTTTCTTATTAAGAAGCCTAACGGGGCCTACAGAGTTATAATCAACCTGAAATACCTGAATAAATCTATAACATACCGAAGATTTAAAATGGAATCAGTAAGATCAGCGATCCCCCTAATCACACCAGATAGCGTCATGGCCACGGTGGACTTAAAAGACGCCTATTATCATATTCCTATACACTCAGACTCCCAACAGTTTCTTCGATTCGCCCTGATGATGGAAGGGTCAGTCTCACATTACCAATTCGCATGCCTGCCGTTCGGGATTTCCTCCGCACCTCGGGTATTCTCCAAACTAGTATTGGAGATGGTAGCAGCACTAAGGACGGACAAAGTACTAATTGTCCCATACCTCGACGATTTCCTGCTTATAGCAGGATCACCCTCGGAACTCCAGCACCGGGTCAACCTCACCCTCCGCCTGTTCGAGTCGCTAGGTTGGATCATTAACTCCGACAAATCCAATCTTCAGCCCGAACAAAGGAAAAAGTTCCTAGGGGTTATCCTGGACTCACACCACCAGTGCTCTTCCCTCCCGCCAGAAAAGCAAAAAACGATCCAAGACGAAAGCCGGGCACTTTCGTTAGCCTCCCAGGTTTCCCTTAGGAGAGGCATGAGGGTCCTCGGTCTCATGACAGCCTGTATTGGAGTAGTCCCGTGGGCCCAGTTACATGGTAGAACTCTCCAGGACTTTATCCTGAGCAAATGGGACAAATCTCCAGCTTCCCTGGATCAGGAAGTCACCCTCACTCACAAAGTAAGGTCCTCCTTGGGGTGGTGGACGTCTATCTCCAACCTCGCCAGGTCCACAAGTTGGGACCCGGCATCCCCAGTATCCATCTTCACTGACGCGAGCGCAACTGGCTGGGGGGCCCACTTAGGCTGTCGCTATGTCCAGGGGGTCTGGAACCAGAAAGAGGCCACTCAATCCTCCAATTACAAGGAGCTTTGCGCGGTCTGGAGGGCCATCCGTGACCTCGAGACAGAGATCGGGGGTAGACCCATTAAGATATTCTCGGATAACATAACAACTGTGTCCCTCATTCGCCACCAGGGATCCACGCGGAACCCCCGACTACAAGACCTGGCGGCGAAAGTGCTCGGGTGGATAGAGCAGCGGATGCCTTCCGTTTCAGCGTTCCACGTAAGGGGCCCAGAGAACGCCATGGCAGACTACCTCAGCCGCAGGAGGATAGACCCTGGGGAGTGGGCACTACATCCAGAGGCATTCCAACTGATTACAGAAAGATGGGGGACTCCAAAGGTGGATTTGTTTGCCTCTCGGGAGAACAACAAGTGTCCCCGGTTCTTTTCCAGGGGGGCAGACGGGGGCTCCCTGGGAATAGACGCACTATCCCAAGCATGGGAATGGGACCTGACATACGCCTTCCCACCTATCCCCCTGATCCCTCGGGTTCTAAAGAAGATCCAGGGGTCCCCGGGCTCCGTTATCCTGGTAGCCCCATTCTGGCCCAAGAGACCTTGGTTCCCGCTCCTGGCCGCTCTATCAACACAGGAGCCCCTACATCTGCCGTGGAGAGACGACCTCCTACAACAGGCTCCCCTGATTTGCCCAAAAACCCGACAGTTCAGACTAGCGGCCTGGAAGCTGTGCGGGTAAAATACCTGAACCAGGGCCTATCAGGGAGGGTGACCACCACCTTATGTGAGAGTCTCAAAGAGTCCACCAGGAACATATACACCAGGGTGTGGGACACCTTCTCTAGGTGGTTGGGGCACAGTATTCACGACCTCCAACAACCAGACATTAATAAGATTCTAGAGTTCCTTCAGGATGGTCTGGACATGGGCCTAAAACCTGGTACCCTTAAGGTCCAGGTGGCCGCCCTAGGAGCCTTCTTTGACTTCCCGTTAGCCGACCATAGGCTAGTCAAAAAATACCTTAAAGGAGCAGTTAGACTTCACCCCTTTATAAGAAGAACCATGCCCCCATGGGACCTGAATCTTGTTTTACAGGCCCTTTGCGCACACCCCTTCGAGCCCCTGGAAGAACTCTGTTAAGACCCTCTCATATAAGGTTGCCTTCCTAGTGGCCATTACATCCGCCAGGCGGATCGGGGAAATCCAAGCCCTCTCTATAAAAACCCCATATATGACCATCTTCCCGGACAAGAAAGAGTTTAGGCCCGACCCCTTCTTTCAACCGAAAGTCCTTACGGACTTTCACAGAGAGCAAAGAATAGTACTTCCCTCCTTCTGCCAGGAACCCCGGAACACTACGGAACAGAGGTTCCATAACCTAGACGTGAGACGAGCAGTTCTGAAGTACTTAGAGGTCTCACATACCTTTAGGAAATCTAATAACCTCTTCATTCAATTTCAGGGTCCACGCAGAGGAGGGGCCGCTACTAAGGACTCCCTAGCGCGGTGGGTCAGGAGGGCCGTAGAAGAGGCATACAGATCCCAAGGGATCCCACTCCCGGGCGAAGTTAGAGCCCATTCTACTAGGGCGGTCGCCTGTTCCTGGGCGGAGAGAGCCCAGGCGACAACCGACCAGATCTGCAGAGCCGCCACATGGTCAAGCACCCATACTTTTGTAAAACACTATCGTCTGGACGTGGGGGCCAGCCGGGACACTGCCTTTGGGCGGAAAGTTCTGCAAGCAGTGGTCCCTCCCTAAAGCCCGGGATTGTTGGTATTCCTCCATGTGTATGCTGTCAGGATGACGAGGGGAAGACAGGAATTAGGTTTACCTGTTAATTCCTTTTCTGGAGTCATCCTGACAGCATAGGGGCTTTTCCCTCCCCTTCAGTTATCCTTCTCTACGTGAAGTAACGTATTGTACTATAGTTTCGGTATTAAAAATGAGTGATTAAGCAAAGCCGGGTCACTGCAGTTATTTGGTACACACTGGTGAGCCGGTGGCGGGAGGTGCCTTTTGTATGTTTTTCCGCTTCCTGTCCCAACAGGGGTCCAGTGGACATCCTCCATGTGTATGCTGTCAGGATGACTCCAGAAAAGGAATTAACAGGTAAACCTAATTCCTGTCTTTGGTGCATTGTGCATGCCAAAAACACAAAAAATTTAGTGCAATCGTATTTTTTTTTTCTAGTTCAGCCAACTTGTTAAGTAATTTTTTAAGTTGTAAAAGTTATTTTATGGTATATTGAATGATACCATTGAAAAATAAAAATTGTCCTGCAAAAAACAAGCCCTCATATGGCTATGCTGATGGAAAAATTAAAAAAAGTTATGGATCTTGGGAAGTGGAAAGGAAATATGAGGGGAAAAAAGAGAAATGTTAGATATTCAAGGGTTTAAGGTGTTTGATTTTTTTTTAAGTTAGCAGCTTGAGATCTCATGACACTTCCTGTTTCTGGCAAGTTTGGTGTTCTCAGGTTTTGTTGAGGATTCAGGGGTTTGGGGTTCTCAGGTTTTGTTGAGGATTCAGGGGTTTGGGGTTCTCAGGTTGAGGATGATGATACAGATTCATGCAGGAGCCTTCCATGCATTTGGTTTTCACCATGTTTTGCCTGAGTTGTTCCAAAGTGGGGTGGGGGGGCTTAACAAAAGCTGTTGAGTTAGTGTTTTGCATCAATTGCCACGAGGGGGAAGTGGGAGTCTCTACCTCCTCTTTGGACCAATAGGCATAAGCCCCACCCTCTGTCAATCAACCTTGAATGGGAAAAATAGAATGACTGATTAGCGTTTGTTTACACAGCCACAGTTTTTGACAAGTCGTCGCTTCCACGTGGCTCTTTTAGAAGACGCATCTTTTTTGTTTCTTTGCAGCCGGTACACCAGAGTATGAGAAGCTTTGCCGTTGTCGGGATAGATGTCGGGACATCTTGAAATTCGTGAATGAGTCTGTAAAGCAGCGAGAGAATGAATATCGGCTGGGGGAATACCAGAAACGTCTGGATAGTACTTCCCTGGAGAGAAGCAATAACCCTTTGGCTGCAGAATTTAAGGTGGACAAGAACATGACCGGTTGTAGATGGGCTTGGGTAGATGATGAGGCAGCTGGGGCAAATGTGAGACATGTTAATGTGATTGATCCTGTTTCCTACTTTACAGAACTTGGACCTGACGACCAGGCGCATGATTCATGAAGGATCTCTAACATGGAGGATAACGAAAGACAAAACCATTGGTAATCAACCTGATCATGACATGATACTGCGGTCAATATTTTTAGGGGACCATAAAAGTGGGGGGTTGGACCCGATGACCCTGGAGTTCCCTTCCAACTCTACCATTCTATGAAAGCAGTAGATAAATGGGTATTTCATAGGATGTTAACAGATGAAGCTGAGGATCATGAATGGCAATACAATAATATACAATAACCCTTTTATTAGAGCCCCCAACCCTTTCATGATTGGCTGCTCTCTGTATGAAAATGATCCCTGTGGCCCTGGAGTGCAGCATAAAATCACATGACAAGTTTTCCGTGGATCAGTTTCAGTATCCAGCGATCTGAGTGACTTCCAACGAGGTCTGGTCATCGGTGTTAGACTAGCCCCAGCCAGGATTTCACTGCCAACCATGTGGGGGGTTTCTCGTGTAATGGTATGGAGATTTTTTTCTCAATCACACTATTTTCAATACAAACATCCAGCGAAAGGAGAGCCTGTGGACGGAAACTACCCGTTGCAGAAAAGAGTCAGAGGAGGATGTCAAGAATCGTTCTGATTAAACAGACTCTGACAGTCAAGTCGAACAGTTGAATACGACACTGGTGCTCCAACAAACATAGGGGGACCATTCAGTTTTATATTACATACTGTGTATCCAGAAGAAGAGTAAGCCCAGCTCTCACTTTTCCTGTTTATCTTTCTACAGATCTGCATGTCCTACTCTTGGAGGATCTACTAGTTCTCCTTCAAAAACAAGATGAGAAATTAGTGCTTAAGTGTCACAGCAAGACCTCAGTGGTGTCCTCGGATACCAAGCAAACATTCAGTCCTGTTATCAAGCTGAACTCCGTGCTGGTCCGATCAGTAGCCACAGGTAATGGCTCAATAAGGTACAAACAAGGTGTTCATGGATGAAGTTGGGCTGCTACTGTTATTAACTTGGGCAGTCTCATGTTGGGTTTAGATTCAATACAGGCCTTGTTATATAAGTGAACCCCATGCTCTATAAATCCATTGCTCTACCAGGGGTGTAGGTAGATGAAGGCTGGAAGGGACGTGTGAATCAGGTGCTGGGGTCAACAAGCCATGAAGATCAACGAATGAGGTTACTCGCTATAGATCTGTGACTGTTCTAAATGTCCGATCTTTAAGAACATCTCAAGCCTGTACACAAACCATATATGTTGACTTAGTCCCTGCTAAGGAAGCCGTTGGGATGGCCTTTTAGTCAAATACTGTATCACTAATACTTTTTTCCATGTACAGATAAGAGAGCCTTTTTCATTATTTGCACATCCGAACTTGGACCTCAGATCTATGAGTTGGTGGCACTGACCTCTTCAGAAAAAAACACGTAAGCCTTACTGTAGGAGGTCATTTATATAAACCTTCATATATTCAGGTAGTATTAGCTATAAACTGTCATTTTTTATTACCAACATGTTTGTCGTTATCTCCTAATGTTCAACAGGTGGAAAGACCTACTTGAAGAAGCTGCCAAAAGTGCCACAAGACATCCACCCACTTCTATAAAGCCAAGCAATCCGAACTTGATCCAATTCCGGACACCCTCTACCAGGTGAGGTCAAACGTAGACCATCTCCACCACATTTCTGGATGACTTAATACTCCACGTCAGACTGCAGTAGGAGGGTCATCTTAACCTCTTGAGAACATGGCCTACTTTGGACCTCAGGACAAGACAATTTTTTGGGAATTTTCATATCCATAACTTTTTCTAATTTTTCCGTCTACATGACCTCATGAGGGCTGGTTCACTGCGTGGCAGGCTGTAAATTGTATTGGTCACATTTTGGGATGCATATAACTTTTAACTTTTTTTTTTTTGGGGTGTCGATTGAAAAAACACCAATTTTCCCTTTTTTTATTTTACGGCGTTCACTATGTGGTATAAATGAATCATGACCTTTTTTCTGCGGGTTGATGCGGATGGCCAATGATGTTACAGAGCTCCCTCCCTCTAATTATTCCTTGCATGTTGTGATCAACATTGATTATGGTACGTAATGGTTTAACAGAGATCGGTATTCTTGATGATCCCTGCAATTGCAGCAGGAAGTCAGCTGTCAATCAAAGCCAGCTCCTACTGCGGAAGGTGCATGCTCAGCTGCCGAGCCTGTGCGACGCATATGATGCAACTGTACGGCATTCTGCGGGAACCCCTTCTCATCCCGGGGTGGGAATAGGTTAAATGTCTAATTTATACTTAATCTCAATGTCCTTCACTCAATGTATTGTTGTCTTTCTATCTTAATCTCGCAGTTCGGTGTTACAGGATGCAGGCATCCCAAACTTACTATCCGAGGCTAGTGTGAGAACCAACAGTGAGGACCTCGCAACCGGTGAGTTGTGTATTTTATGAGAAAAACTGCAACTTCTTATAACTTCCTCTTTTGGCCTAAAAAGTTCATAGTATGAGGATCTCCAGTGGGTTCCACAGCCTGCTAGTAACAATCTACGAATATGTTCCTGCAGATGAGAATCAGGGCGAGTTCCTGGGACACTCTCACAAGAATGAGGTTCTTCTAGAGGAACCAGAGGGTCTGGAAGAGGATGAAGCACAGATCCCCACACAATTGCCATTTCTGTCACAAGTGGAAGATGCGGGAGGAGGTTCAGGGGACCAGTCTGATCCCGCTTACTTAGCTTACCAATGGCCATCAGTGAGTGAGGGTTTAGCAGAATCTGCACTGGAAGATGGTGAGATATTGACCAATTATGTTCGGTTGTAAATGGTTCTTGGTCGTAAGTTGTTCTTCGTAGATCAGCTATGACCTTCTTCGGTTTTGTAGTAACTTCTAAATGCAGTCTAACTTAAGCATTTGGTCCGCCGACTATTAGAGTTTGACACTTGATTTGAACTTCCTCATACTTCAACTTGATCTTCTTTTAGTCCAGAGTCTTCGGCAGCTTATACTACGGAGTCTTCTCCCCGTGAGACATTCGGAATATGATTCTGCTCCTACAACTGAACCAGAGGACGACCACACACCAACGCCTTCAATTTCCAGTCGGGCTGGACATCCATGGGAGATGACGGCGACAGACCCTGTACTAGAGACTCTAGATGGAGAAAACAACCGGGGAGAATTGTCATCGCAACGCTCTAGTGTTGCAGAGAGCAGTAGGGTTGTGGTGGACCTCACTGAGCAGCACGGGCGACGAGCTTCTAAAGATGGAGAGGAGAGAGTTTGGGATTTGGTTGAGAGTCACATGAAAGGGAGTTTTGAACTAGAGACCCAAAGTGATCCAGCAGATGCTACTTCTGAGGACCATAGTAATCAAGTGTACAAAGTAGTGAGAAAAGGTAAGAACATTTATTTCACTTTCTTGGTGCTTGGTAACATGGACATAGATTATTTTTTTTTCAGTTTGCTATCTTCTGATGTTCTCACTGGTCCTAACGATGGCCCACACTGCACTTAGGCATGTGGGAGGGTCATTTGGCCTACAAATATATGTATCCTTTAGATTAAGCTTGTCACCTCTGGCTCCAGAAAAGGTCTATTTGGGTTGAACTGTGACTGACAATACATCTTTCCTCATGTTTGGCAGCAATCGTTCATGTCGAGGCCTGTGTCACATGGGCGTACTTGCACACGCAACGTGCAAAAAAGAGAACCCATGGATTTCAATGCGCATGCAGAACAGCATAAGTGAGCTCGTAATTACACATACGCTTGTGTGACACAGGCCTAAGTGTATGTAGGCTCATTGGATATCCTCCTCACCTGCAGCTACAAGGTAGTCAGGTAACTCAATAGGGTCCATAAGAGCCTTGGTTTGGCGGGCTGCCAGCTGGAAGAAAAGGAAATTGCCAAAGGTTCTTGGTGTTATTTCATGTTGTTGTACTGATTGAGTAATTTTTGCAATGTTGTCTTCTCCTTCTATACTGTCCTTTCTATACAGCATTACGTGTACTAGTTATAAATGGAGATGATATATTTGGGAGATACACCACCTCCTTAGTCGCTCCACCGATCAAGAAACTTTATTCCCTCATCGGAACTGAATAATTACAAACTTGAGATGTCGATGGTGGTGAAGACTACTGGAATCCACAAGGGGGCAGCACTATCTTGTTTATTTTTTTTTGCTCTCTAAATTTGCATTTGCGTAGCCGATGTAATGAGTGACAAACCACGAAAAAAGTTTATATTTCTTTATTGCTGTAAAAAACCAAAGTATGATAAAAGTTTTAGGCCCCTACTTTTCCGGTATTGAGAATTAAAAAAAAAATCGAAACAGAAAAATCCCAAAACACATTTGGTATCGCCACGTCCATAAAAATCGGATCTATCAAAATAATGCATTATTTATCCTTCAGAAAAAAAATACTCAAAGCCAGAATTGCGCTTTTTTGGTCACCACATCTCTAAGAAAAAATGCCTAAAAAACGATCAAAAAGTCATCTGTATACCACAGGTTGTCCCATAAAAAAAGCGCTCGCACAACCCCATTGACAGAAAAAGAAGTTATGGCAGCAAAAAGGTATTTTCAAGACATTTTATTTTATAAAAGTAGCACAGCGGAAAAAAATTCATATTGTCGTCATCGTACCGACCCACGGAATAAAGATTGTCAATTGTATATACCGTAAAAGCAAGTCCATCCCCAAAGATGAGTGAAACAGGAAGAAAAAAATAAATAAACTTTCATCAATACATTAGATCCTACCACTGAAAAATACAACTTGTTCCGCAAAAAACAAGCCCTCAGATGGCTAGGTTAATGAAAATTATGACTTTTTGAAAGACGGGCGAGAAACCAAGAAAAAAAATAAATGGCGGTGTCATTAAGTGGTTAAAGATGTGGCCATTTAAGGGGTTGCTTTTAATAGGTGGCGCTAGAGAAATGGCTTAGGGGATAGAACTTGGATAAAGATATGGCATCAAGGAGTCACAGCAGTTTTGGACAATAAGGGGACTCGAATGTCCATTCATGTGGTACAAAAACAGGGCTGCATGACGGGAGGAAGGAAATAGATGCCCGGGAAGGACACAGAGTGGCCAGAACAAATCCCACTGCTTGTAGGAGGCGATGACAAGGACCACATTTGAAGGGGGCCATGTATTAATATATGGAGGGGGATATGGACAACTGGGAGGTCGTAGACTATGATTAGAGTGGGGCATTTCAGGGTTAACAAATGGTGGCCTGTCCCCTCATGTACTTGTGTTAGACCAGGAGGTCACGGGGTTCCCTTGATGTCACAGAGAACATCTCACCAATGGGGTCATCTGTACGATCAGATCTCATATAGTAACCTCTTGGGGTAATTCCGCAGGGTGTAGCCGCTGTCCTTTGTGCCGTTGCTTTCTGAGCGGGCTGAGGATCTAGTAACTAACATCCACCGTGAACTATTCCTCCTGAGAATTGTCAAATCAAATGTGCACACTAACGATCTATCAGCTGATTTTCTGTTTTTACCTTCTAAAGTTTATTTTTGTTTTGTCTTTCCACCATCTTCCCCGTCCTTTTTATTTCTGTTTTTGTTTTTTTTTCTTCTTTTTACTTTTTATTTTCTCTTTTTTTTTTTTTCCTGGTGTCTTCTGTACAGCTGAGGTGGTGGGCAGTAATGATGTCATACCGTTGCCAGACAGCAGCCAATCACAGAGAGTGTTGCGGGAAGCTGGCGGCGCAACCGTTTTAGATGGTAAATCCTTTTTGCGCTCTTAGAAATGATAGGAGACAAGAGGTCAGCTTTGATCACCGAGATGATGACATGCTGTTTATCTTCTCACCATCATTGTGCGCACTCAGTGGCATCACCCTTCAGTGGCATCACCCTTCTCTTAAAAAAATAAATAAAAAATTGCCCAAAAACGCTCATCTTGATACATACATGACAATATAAGTGTTCCCTCATCTGTATAACGGTCAACATATTGAAGGTGGTAGTTTAGATCATATCTTTGAACAAGTCTACTTGTTGCAGGTGGAACATGTAAGAGATGTTACACCATAAAGGAGTTTTTCTGTTGTAGCATCTTCTGCATGGTGGAGGCCTGGAACAGAAGTCCAGTTAGTCTAAACATCGATGGTGGTCCAAAGCAACCAAATACTCCACGGATATGGCTTACTAGATGTGTCACACTGAAATGTCTGAAAATGCTACACCTGGTGGACCAGATCCTTCAAGATCTGGTGGCTGGAACCACCACCAATGTCCAAAACTACTAGGCCACCACCGAGGCTAAAATTGGAAAAACCGCCTGGAGCAATTAGCTGATATCTGCTCAATCCGCACCTTACATTACATCATACATTTCCTCGGCAGCAGCAACTCCAAGAGAAATGTAGTATTAAAGAACGGCCGTTCACATGAATGGCCGTCCTGGAATACCAGGACAGCAGAAAGTCCGCTAGAACAGGGGCCGGTTGAGTGGCTCTCAGTCATAGAGGTTCCCTGTCAGTGGACCTTGCTCTATGACATTCATGTCCTAATAGGGTATATGAACTGGGATGCCACAACCCGTTTTAGTATCTGATGAACGTACCTTAATCCATACCCCTATTGTTTTTGTCTGCAGCTTGTATATATGGACATTTTGTTTTATGCTTTAGGGGTCTCTTTATGGATATAGTCTGAGGAAACTTTGAATTCTAGGGAGCAAGACTTGTGTTTGATCACCTGCCCTCCTATGAGACATATGGCTTAGTAATGCATGGCTGATTTGTTCCTTCGCGCAATAAGAGCGCCACATCTGTTCACTGGTTAGGTCTGATATTGCAGTTCAGACCCAATGGAGCTGAGCTGCAATACTAGACACAACCCATGGACCATGTTATATGTGACCAGAAGCCATGAAGTGATCTACCCTTAACAGTAACGAGTCACGGTAAAAGTACATACATAGAGTTTTTATCTTCATATAATATCTTGTATGGCATTTGGGTAATTGTTATATTTCCTTAGCAGCACAGAGTATTTCAGATGATGCATGTACTGACCTTTGTTGGTGGGGACAGTTAGTTACCAATGTGCTCAGGTAAAATGTCTGTGGGGACAGGGCTACATGTGGCAGAGAATCCAGAAGGAACCTTGGAGAACATATTGATAGTGGAAGTAGTAGAAGAATGGTACCATCCATTTCAGGAGATGGAGCAAGTGCCTGTTTTGGAGGACCGCATATAAAAAGTATCATGACAAATTAGTAATTGGTATATTTATTTCATTAGATTTTCCTTTTGACTTGTCATGACAAACCATGTCCTTGGGCTTCCATGGTTGTGAACAAGAAATACTAATTTGTTGTATTTTGGTTCTTTTGTGGCGTTCATGGCTAGGGTGATAAGCCTATGTTTAGATGTACGGTATGTCATATCTGATTCACAGTGTGGCAGCAAGTGTGTAGATATCTCGTTACCACATTGTCCCAGTTCCACTCGAAAAAAGTCTCTCCTCGAAGACTCCAACGCTCCCATCCACATCGTGGATATATTGAATATTGGGAACAAGTTCTGGAAACCCAAAAATGAGGAGGAATGAAATGAAATATCCTTTAGGAAGCCTCATCCTTCCTCCCTCGCAGCATGAAAAAATTAGGGGCCGTGTTTACAAAGTCTTGATGCTTAGAAATTGTCCCACTTTCCGTCTGAACATAAAGCTCATCCCACCTTCATTGTGTTCTTCTCAACATTGGGATGTGTTATAGATGAGGGCTCTATTAAAAAAAAAAAATTTAAATAACAAAAAAAAGTTCCTCTAACATTGTCATTTGAGTCCAAAATTATTGATCTTCACCGATGTGGATATCAGTCAAGGGTGATGCCTCGTAACCTTCAGTTCATCCAGCTAGCTCATTTTATTTAGTTTTTATTTAACTTTCCTCCATATCTCTCTTGATCTTTTTTTCCCTGTTGGACCTCCTAACTCCCCCCATCTTTCCTCTATAATAACATCTTGGAATGCATAATTAGTTCAGACCAGCCTAATCTGCTAATCCATTGGTTTGCATACTCACAGCAGTTTGGCCAGAGTGGAGATGAAGTCTCATTTACTATCCCCTCGCTTAGATACTAAAGTCTCTTTCGGGCAGATGGCTCCTCACCAATGTAAATGGTGATTGCATGAACTTTGAGGTTTCTTGATGAAATTTTCCCTTCCATAACTATTTTCTCCACTCTACATAATAGGAAATTTGTTTTATGTGGTCATGCCAACTGAACAGACCTTGCCCGAGGAAGAGCCCCAACAACTTCCAGAATCAAGTTGGCACAAAGAAACAGAAAGGAGCCCAACTGTGCCGAAATTTACTAATATTGCGGAAAATAACCTTCCGTCTCAAAGTTTAGAAAGTGAAGCATCTGGCTCTGATTTGCCACCTAATTTGGTTATTCAAGATGTTGATACGATCTTCAGAACAATTGAACAGCTAACGACCAAATTACACAGGTTACAGGTGAGATGATGCCAACTACAAATGAAGAACTGATCTGGGAGTACCTATGGAAATGGTGCATTACACTATGGAAACAGGGGATAATGTAGAATGCTATAGAAATACTGTCCTATTCCTGGTTGAATGGCTTAACCAGTACAAAGAATATTCACTTGAATGGAGACCATTGTGTCCATTTCCAATCCTGGGTCTCTGCACTGGCTTGCTGAAACGCAAAAGATCTGCTGGTCCGTCTCATCAGGGCTTCTGTAATTTAAGGGGTATATAGATAATCGAATCAAACATAAGCCTATGGTCAAGCTATCGGTAAATTCCTGACCTGACCATTCATGTACATCAACAAACCAGATGGAAGTGTGGTCCACTGAGCCCCACTGGAGGGCATCCATTGATCCTCCAGCCGAAGGTTCTGTAATATGGACGTTGTCCTTCCTACTGTTCCAGATATTTATCATATTAAACTTATGTTGCGTCTCCCTTTTGTAAATTTAGAATGTTTATTCTTAATTGGCTTCTCGTTTTTAAATTTCGAGTCAAAATTTGAGAAACCTGCCAATCATCTGCAGTAGAGCTCTTCATAAGTGTATTTGCGTCCAATGACCTAAATCAAGTTGTGGCCAACAAGTGTTGTAAATAAGGGATATTTGTTCTCTCCCTTTCTTACCAGGAGGTGGAGTCGGCACATCAAGAGCTCTTAAGGTCTTTGAAAGATAAATCCATTGAAGATGCATCTCGGGAGCTTGAACCGTCCGTGGTTGAGGACAAGCAACTGGATGTACATCACGGGTCCACTGTTAATAGTAGTTCTCTCTTCTTTGTGAAGAATAGCATTTCAGTATCCCTCCATCGAGATAGTAAGCAGAACCTTCTCTGGTAGCCTATGGTGACAAGTCTTAATATCAGATTGTATGAACATTTGCTGAGAAGCGATCAATATTCTATTGATCAGTCATAACTTACACTTGGCTTCCATGTATAATTATAGCCTTGGGCACTATTGAAAAAAAATCAGATCCTGGTGGGCTTTTTCTTTTGGTTAGGAGATATCCCCATCTCCTAGGGAGAGGGTGATCCTTTAAAGAGGACCTCTCGTGTCTATGTCAGCGGGGCTGGCTGCATAGCTCTGTAGCCATGGCTCTACTGACTCTATGGCTGCCTGTGTCTTCCTGACACTCTCTTCCAAGGGCTTTTCTTAGATTTGTCTGTCAACGTGTCAAGTGGATGGTCTCTGTCCCCTGTCAGTGGGGGATGTCAGGTTTCCTATGTCCACTGACATCACCCATTGATGGTGAACAGAGGGGACTGCCCATTTGACACATTGACATCATCAGGAGTTGATTCTAAGAAGAGCCCATATGGGAGAACAGATGGGGGAGTATCAAGAAAAGAGAAAGTTGGGTCATGGCTGCAGAGATAAGCAGAAGACTCGACTGACATAGACATGACAGTTCTGCTTGAAATACTAAGTACTTGTTGTTTTTTATGAAATCCTAGATTTTGTATTGTGTTTTTGTGACTTGCATTTTTTTCCCCCTTTTTTAGGCCTTACAGATCCACATGATGATGCTTTAAATCTTACCATGGGCCTTTAACCTTGTGCATAGACGCCAAAAAAGAAATAAATCACTAGGGTCTCTACCACTACTGTTGAACCTCTTGTCTGTCCAGAATCGTATTCAAGGGTCGGCAACATGGCATGAAGCTACACAAACATGGCGGCCGGCTAAAGACGTGGGCACTTTACAGTTGAGGATTTTTCTAAACAGCCAGATTTGGACTGTGATTAAAAAAAAAAAACTGATATGGAGGGAAAAATAAAACAAAATACAAACTGGAATTGTTATTTTTGGAAGAAAAAAAAAAAACGCAAAAGCATGTTAGCTTAATAAATTAAATATAAATATATATATAAATATATGTATAGTTATATACCTATTTAAAGAAAAGAGACAACCTACACTATCGCAGATCGGTTTCTAACAAAATATGGGAGTGTTTGCTCAATTCCCCGAAACGCGCATGCCTCCTCCATATGAATGGACCTGGCAGGATGGAGACCTCTAGTGGACGGTTGTGGAAAGACATTCTCTCTGGCCTGTGGTTGTCCCTCTACACTGTGGAGAGTCTGTTCTGTAGAAAATGCACTATTTCCAAATGACAAGAGAAGCCCCAAGCATCTGCACTCCGGGGCCGCCTCCCTTTTTTTTGTATAAATATGTATGTATAGTTTTTCCCCTTTGCCCTCTCTTCCATCTTGTAATAAAACAAGCTTTTTACCACTGGCATGCGTCAATCAATGGGAGTGGATCTTGGTGAATGGTGATGGCCATCCTACCATGAGGCACTGATTACAGCAGCAGTCAGATTGGAGCTGCAGGCGGAGTTCAATACTTGCTGGAGTCGGGTTACTGCCTGGCCAGGGGCCCACCAAGAGAGATGCTATTAATACTGGAGGCCACTAACTGGGACACTATTACTACTGAGGCCACTATGGAGGGCACTATTACTTTGTTTGGGGGGGGGGGGGGGGGGTTGGGGGGGAGCGAGGGAGGATATGGCTGTGCCTTTTCACACTTGCCCTATCAATGCATATAATAAAATGTATAGTCCTATGTACAGAAGCAGGGGATGTACTAGAATTATAGGGTAAATCTTTGTGTTGAGGTACCATGTAGTGCACAGATCATAAATCAAGACCAACTACTTGAAAATTACAATAAAATATTATATAGGCAGGCAGAATATCACAGTGGTCTCTAACGCCTAGGGTTTCCAGGTGTTGTGAAATTACAAGCCAAGCCAAGCCTGAAGGGACTCATTCAGTGTTGCTGTCCATTGCAGATAATTATTATAGACTTGGCTTCTGTATGGATAGGATAGTGGGTTCTTAAGGTATTAGGAGCTTCAGTCGTCTTCAATATTTCCACAGTACTTTTGTTCCTCATGGGCGGGACTTTGTCTATATGGTATTTAGTTTTTTGGGGTTTTTTTTCCCCCTAATATTCCTTTATATTTTATCACAGAGATGCACAACCTTTTCTTAGTTCAAGGTTCACACTGTCAGACGGCACCACTTCTCTGGACCCCATTAAAACGTAAAGGGGTATTCTCACCTGAGACATTTCAACAGTATATGCACTCACTATTCTGCTGGTGGAGTCACAGTGTACATACATTACTTATCCTGTACTGATCCTGAGTTACATCCTGTATTATACTCCAGAGCTGCACTCACTATTCTACTGGTGGAGTCACTGTGTACATACATTACTTATCCTGTACTGCTCCTGAGTTACATCCTGTATTATACCCCAGAGCTGCACTCACTATTCTGCTGGTGGAGTCACTGTGTACATACATTACTTATCCTGTACTGATCCTGAGTTACATCCTGTATTATACTGCAGAGCTGCACTCACTATTCTGCTGGTGGAGTCACTGTGTACATACATTACTTATCCTGTACTGATCCTGAGTTACATCCTGTATTATACTGCAGAGCTGCACTCACTATTCTGCTGGTGGAGTCACTGTGTACATACATTACTTATCCTCTACTGATCCTGAGCTACATCCTGCATCATACTCCAGGGCTGCACTCACTATTCTGCTGGTGGAGTCACTGTGTACATATATTACTTATCCTGTACTGCTCCTGAGTTACAGCCTGTATTATATTGCAGAGCTGCACTCACTATTCTGCTGGTGGAGTCACTGTGTACATACATTACTTATCCTGTACTGATCCTGAGTTACATCCTGCATTATACTGCAGAGCTGCACTCACTATTCTGCTGGTGCAGTCACTGTGTACATACATTACTTATCCTGTACTGATCCTGAGTTACATCCTGTATTATACTGCAGAGCTGCACTCACTATTCTGCTGGTGGAGTCACTGTGTACATACATTACTTATCCTGTACTGATCCTGAGTTACATCCTGCATTATACTGCAGAGCTGCACTCACTATTCTGCTGGTGGAGTCACTGTGTACATACATTACTTATCCTGTACTGATCCTGAGCTACATCCTGCATCATACTCCAGGGCTGCACTCACTATTCTGCTGGTGGAGTCACTGTGTACATATATTACTTATCCTGTACTGCTCCTGAGTTACAGCCTGTATTATATTGCAGAGCTGCACTCACTATTCTGCTGGTGGAGTCACTGTGTACATACATTACTTATCCTGTACTGATCCTGAGTTACATCCTGCATTATACTGCAGAGCTGCACTCACTATTCTGCTGGTGGAGTCACTGTGTACATACATTACTTATCCTGTACTGATCCTGAGTTACATCCTGCATTATACTGCAGAGCTGCACTCACTATTCTGCTGGTGGAGTTGCTGTGTACATATATTACTTATCCTGTACTGCTCCTGAGTAAGGGCGCCCACCCACTGGCGTTTGCGATTTTCGTGCGTGAAAAACGCCGCGTTTTCGCGGCATTTTTCCCGCGTTTTTCGTGGTGTTTTTTGCCGCGTTTTCGCGGCGTTTTCCATTGACTTTCATGGGTGCATTAGGAGAAAAATAAGGACACATATGCAACTGACAGTTCCTATGTTAAAAAACGCAACGCAAAACGCCAGTGGACAGGAACACATGTTATCTCTATGCCTGTGCAGGAAAAACGCAAACGCAGGTAAAAAAACGCAAGTGGGTGGGCGCCCTTACATCCTGTATTCTACCCCAGAGCTGCACTCACTATTCTGCTGGTGGAGTCACTGTGTACATACATTACTTATCCTGTACTGATCCTGAGTTACATCCTGCATCATACTCCAGAGCTGCACTCACTATTCTGCTGGTGGAGTCACAGTGTACATACATTAAATCACTGATGCTGTTTCCGATTTACACCCTGTGTTATAATCCAGGGCTGTATTCATAATTCTGCATACTTCAGACCTGAAACCTCCAGGCTTTCCCTTCTTGTCCAGCATCTGCACGAGCTTGCTTCAGGAAATGAATAAAGAGCATTCACATCACATATTCCAAGATTGACTCTTATCACCTATTCATAGGATAAAAGTCTGATTGGTGGGGTCTCACCACTGCAACTTTCACCTGATTGACTATATCTGGCAGATAAATGGGATAAAAGTCTGATTGGTGGGGTCTCACCACTGCAACTTTCACCTGATTGACTATATCTGGCAGATAAATGGGATGGTGTTGCGCATGCTTGACCACCGCTCTATTCAATCTCCACATCACTGCGGGGAGGGGGCAGTAATATATATAATATGCATATATGCATTCTGATCTTTTACTATATACTTTAAAGTAAATTGCAGCACCCTGTGCTTAGAAATCCTATCCCTCCTAACTGAAATCACTCATACTCATGGTATAGACTCGGGATGTGATCATCTATAAGGTGCCAACAGAACAGTAAGAGAGCACAGTTGTCATCTCAAGTGCATCTGATGTAACTAAGCAAGGGCTTCAGTACTTTTATCAGGTGTGCTTGAGATAAAACATCAAATTCCTGGACTGTCTAAGGCCTCGTGTCCACAGGCATGCGTGGTTTCCATGTTTGGAATCCCTTATTGGTTTCTAGCCATGAGGCCAAAAAATACATTTTCTCCCCTGTCCGAGCGCAGCACGGGTCTTCTCTGTCTTTGCTGGATCTTCTTTCCTCTGCACGGTGGATGCATCCAGACGTGCCGGTGGCATGCCACACACATGCACCGTGCTTCTTTTTTTGGTAAATCTCATGCTTTCCCGCAGATCTGCGGCACGGCCGTACTGTCAGCTGTGGCCATGCCGTGGATCGGACGGCTCCCATTGACTTCAATGGAAGTCGTTGACGCGGGAAAATGCACAAAATGGAACAGACTCATAGGATTATAGTAGGGTAAAGTTGGAAGGGACCTGCAGGGTCATCGGGTCCAACCCCCTGCTCAATGCACGATTTACTAAATCATCCCAGACAGATGTCTGTCCTGCCTCTGAAGATTTCCATTGAAGGAGAACTTGCCACCTCCAGTGGCAACCTGTTTCACTCATTGATCTCCCTCACTATATAATTTGTGTCTTCTCCCTATCAGTTTCATCCCATTGCTTCTAGTCTTTTCTTGTGTAAATGAGAATAGGGCTGACCCCTCTGCACCGTGACAGCCCTCCAGACATTTGTAGACAGCTATTAAGTCTCCTCTCAGCCTTCTTTTTTGCAAACTAAACATTCCCAGATTCTTTAACCGTTCCTCATAGGACATGATTTGCAGACCACTCACCATCTTGGTAACTCTTCTCTGAACTTGCTCCAGTTTCTCTGTCTTTTTTTTTTTTTTTTTTTTTAAAGTGGGGTGTCCAGAACTGGACCCAGTATTCCAGATGAGGTCTGACTAAGGAAGAGTAGAGGGGAATAATGACGTCACGTGATCTAGACTCTATGCTTCTCTTAATACATCCCAGAATTGTGTTTGCCTTTTTGGCTGCTGCATCACATTGTTGACTCATGCTCAGTCTATGATCTATTAGTATCCCCAAGTCTTTTTCACATGTGCTGCTCCTTAGCCCAATTCCTCCCATTCTGTATGTGCTTTATTCATTTTTCTTGACCAGATGTAGGACTTTACATTTCTCCTTGTTAAATACCATTCTGTTAGTCGCTGCCCACTGTGCAAGCTTGTCTAGATCTTTTTGAATTCTCTTCCCTAGTGTTAGCTATCCATCCTAGCTTTGTGTCGTCTGCAAATTTGATCAGTCTCCCATCAATTCCGTCCTCCAGATCATTTATAACAATGTTGACCAACCCTGGGCTTAGGACAGAGCCTTGTGGTCCCCACTTGATACATTCTTCCACTTGGATGTGGAGCCACCTATGACCACTCTTTGAGTACGATCACTCAGCCAGTTGTGAATCCACCTAACAGTTGCCTTGTCCATCCCATATTTGGTCATTTTTTTTCAATAAGTCTGGTAAGAGATACTTTGTCAAATGCTTTACTAAGGTCAAGATATACTATATCCACCGCATTGTCCTGATCAACCCAGTCGGTGATTCTGTCATAGAAGGAAATTAGATTAGTCTAGCATGACTTGTTTGTTACAAACCCCTGCTGGCTCTGGTTGTTTACTCCATTCTCATCCAAGTACTTGCATACATGCTGATTAATAACTTTCTCACAGGTCACATAGCCCATGGGGCAGGTCTGCTCATGTTCCAGCTTCTCCTCATATGTCATCTCATTCAGGCAGTTGTCGCATGACACCAGACAGCATGGGCACTCCTCTACCACGTGTTGCTATAGTTGGCTCCTCTGGAGGCAATGCTGATACAGTTTGTACTCCATGCTAGCAAACTCACAGGCTGATAAGCGGCGCTCCAAAGTTCTCAGCTCCATCTTGTTCAGGCAGTCCTGGCTGGGACATTTCAGTTAAGGAAATCTTCCTTTTAGCAAAGTTATCCGGGAAGAGTTAATTCTCCGGGAGGAGATCGTTATCGACAACACACTTGGGTCTGGTGTCCTTTATAGACTTTAAGACGCAGACTGTACAGAGGCGGTGCCCACATGAGGTCTGCAGGGGCTCCTGTAGTGCCATGAGGTAGATGGGACACTTGTGCATGCTCTCTAGCAGGGCTTCAAACTCTACATCATATCCCTGCATCTCCTCCATGCTCAGGCTAGAGGGGTTACCCCCAGGGGTTTCTACGGATTGGCTGGTGACTACCTCCTTAGTGTTTAATGTGCAAGCACTGGCCATGGCTCTGCAACAAGCATCATCTGAATCCTATGCTTCTAAGCTGGCTCCGGAGTTTACTAGACTCATAGCAACGAGGCTTGTGGAGGTCGCTGCACCATTGGCTCTGCCCTCGTTCTGCTTCCCACTATGTCCTGGATAGTGATGAGAGATAGCTGTGCTACAGAGTAATACATCTTCAGCTCCACTTGTGTGTCACCAATATTTAGCAGACAGATTGGCACTTTTTCCACAGTGCTCCTCAATGCCATGACAAGGGGGTGTCTTCCCAGGTACCGTATATAGGCAATACCAAGGCTTGGCAATCTTGGCCTTGGATTCCCGGTAAGACTTGGTACCCCAGCATTGTTTTAGCCCCCGGATGTAAGATGACTGGTCTCATGTCGCAGTTTTGAGCATGGCAAATCTGTCCTCTGGTGTTAGTGAATCGCTGCCTACTGTTCAAGCTTTTCTAGATCTTTTTGAATCCTCACTCTCTTCCCTAGTGTTAGCTATCACTCCTAGCTTTGTGTCATCTGCAAATTTGATCAGTTTCCCATCAATTCCCTCCTCCAGATCATTTATAACAATGTTGAACAACACTGAGCCCAGGTCAGAGCCTTGTGGTTCCCCACTTGATACATTCTTCCACTTGGATGTGCAGCCATTTATGACCACTCTTTGAGTCCGATCACTCAGCCAGTTGTGAATCCACCTAACAGTTGCCTTGTCAATCCCATATTTGGTCATTTTTTCAATAAGTATGGTATGAGATACTTTGTCAAATGCTTTACTAAAGTCAAGATATACTATATCCACCGCATATTCCTGATCAACCCAGTCAGTGATTCTGCCATAGAAGGAAATTAGATTCGTCTGGCATGACTTGTTTGTTACAAACCCATGCTGGCTCTGGTTAATTCTCTATTTTTATTAAAGGCTGCATTTTTTTTCCCGCTTGTGCAATCCGCATGCAGGGGGAAAAATGACATCCACTGGCATTTATTTACCTGCGGATACCCAATGAATGTCTATGGGCATATTGAACTGCGGATGACCCAAGCGGATTCCACAATTCAATGATGCCTGTGGACATGAGGCCTTAGGCTGTGTTGATTGTGACATTTCAGTGCATATTAGAAATATGTCTATCAAATGTCAGGGACAACAAAGCCCTAGCCCATCTGGGAATTTGATGTGCTTTATCTCAAGCACACCTGATACAACCAATGAAGCCCTTGATTAAGTTGCATCAGGTGTGATTGAGTTGACACATCATTTGCAAATGTGTGCTCTTATAAGGGATTCTACTCAGACATGAGAAAGACACAACCCATTATTTGCAATAGATGTACTTAAGTCGGAAAAACATCTTAGCATGTTCTATTGTCATGTGAGTCTGACACCAGAATAGAATATGCAGATGAGTAGTCTCCCGCCCATTGCATGGCACACAGACAGGGTATCCATGGGGGCGCAATTTGCCCATGTGAACGCACCCTCAGGGGATTGGGAAAGGATGCATTCACATGGGCGAGTACGATATCGGTCCGAGAATCTTATACCAATATCGCACTCTTAAATTTGCGAGTGCAATGGATTTTTACTTGAACTCATTGGATCTATGGATCGCGCACTTTTCATGCCTGTGAAAAAGATCACAAGTGCTTCCAATAGTTTCAGTGGTAAAATGGGCAGTAGCATGGCATGTGAGCGCGATGCGATTATTTTAAAGATTCCATAGGAAATAATGTGAAATTAAAAAAAAAATCGCTGCACGTTGTAGCATTGCTGCGAGAGAAAAATCACTTGCGTTGTTTTCATCCGTGAGTTCAGTCCATATCGCTATCGGACAAAACTTGTACGTGAAAAGCCTGAGGCTACCTACACACGGGTGAGTGCGATCTCGAGCCAAGAAACTCTGCCCCATATCACGCTCGCCAACATGCATTATCACGCAGATGCGAGGCGTTTTTTTGTCAAAAACGCCTCCCATCACTTTTGTGAAGATGCGATCCTCTGTCGCGGCTTTCAGGCACGTTGGAGGATCAGCAAGTGTTTCCCATTGTTTTTAATAGGGAACCTCGCATCGCACTCGCACAGCGTGTCATGTGTTTTACTCTCCCATTACGCGTTCCGAGGACCGTGGACAGATAGAACACGCAGTGATATTTTTTTTCCTTCAAACATGTCTCATGTATGTGACTACATCCAAAAGAACGGGGTTCATATCTGTGTGAGATTCTCAGCTGTGTGAGATCGGTCTAATTCTAAGACTGCGGTCGTCATTGAGGCTGTTTTCACACGGACAAGGAAATTGCGTGAGATTTGTGCGCTGCGAGATGGACACCTCTCGCACCTATAAGAACCCCATTCTTTTGAATTGGATCATACACATGGGCGATATCTTCCTGCAAGGCACAGAGATGAAGGAAACAAATCGTGGCACGCCCTATCGTTGGGCTTGTCCTTGCATCGTCCATTGCCGCCATGTGCTCGGTGCCTGCGAGTGCGATGCCAGTTCTCCCCATTGATCACTACTTCCCTGGAGTGATGCAAGGTGGTTTTAATATAAGAAAGCCTTGCATTTGCGGGAATATCGCATGTTGGCGAGCGCGATATCAGGCCATGATTCACAGCTTGAAATCACACTCATCCATGTTAAGTTGGCCTAATAGTAACAGTTTGTGGTGAATTTGGGGAAAGCGCCTGTTATTTTACTTGTGTTGCGCTATTTAAATTGTTCTTGTTTTTTGTTTTTTTTGTAAACAGCTGAAAGCTCATAAATTTGGTAAATAAACCTAATTGTCAATGGGGGGGGTGGGGGGGGGGTAATTTGGATTGCAGCAGTAAAATGAACAAGTCCACAGATACAAACTACTGACTATAAGGGTGTGCCCGCTGAGTATTGTGATTTCCATGGATAAGGTTACTATAGGGCAGCGGGCTCATAGCTGTCGGGTGCATGACCTACATCAGGTGAGCTGCTCCCCGCCTCTTATAGCACCGACGTATAAACTTCCCATTATCTACAACCCCTCCGGGCTAGGTTGCATCCTGACAAAATCATAAATAGTAGGTGTTAGCTGATATTTTGGCAAAAACGTTCTCCTTGTGTAGCGGCACTATTGAGTAACGTTACCTTCTAAGACCGGCATCATAAGCATTTATTGTATTAGATCATAAGACGGCCTTCCTGCAGGCAAGTAAATCGCACGAGATTTGTGTGTTGCGAGCTGCACCCCATACTTTTGAATGGGGTCATACACATGAGCGATGTTTTCCTGCATGGCACCATGATGCGGGAAACCAATCGTGACATGTTCTAACTTTCTGCATGCCCTCGCCTCGCATCTCCCATTGTTTTCAATGGGGCCGGCAGCATCACTCCACATTCTAGGTGCACGCGATGCGGTGTTTCCCCATTAGAGACCATGGCAGAAACTCTGCGATCCTCCGACGCGGCTGATCACTTCTTCCCCAAGTGATGTGAGGCTGTTATGACATAAAACCACTTTGCATCCACCGGGAATGCACATGGTGGTAAGCACGATATCGCTCACCCGCATGAAGTTACCCTAATGGCGCTTTCACATAACAGTTTTTATGTTCAGTTTTTTGTGAGCTAAAACCAGGAGTGGAGAGAAAGCAGAAGGGAAAGATTTGGTGCGTCTTCCGTATTTTGGACCCACAAAAAACTGAACATAAAAACTGTTGTAGTAAAGCGCCCCAAGGCCTTACTCACACTAACGTGTTTAACCGGCTATTTAGCCGCGTTTTATATGTGTGACCATCTGAAGCGTTTGTTTCATAATGTATTCATACAGACGAATGACTTTTAGCCACAAAAATGTCACGCCAGAAAAAATAGGACACATACGACCGAGACCAACAACCGGAAAAGATAGGGAGGGGGAGGGAGTTTAGCTGCGTGCAGCGCAAGGGAAAGTTTGCAGATGTCTTGATTTAGACCTTAGAAGTCATGCCAAGGATTTATGCCGGCCGAGGGATTTTCGGGCTGCGGCGTATTTTTCCACTAATACGTCGCAACCTGCTGTATGAATGGACGAGAAAAGGCTAATTAAGCTCGGGCTTGATCACAGTTTTTCTTCACGCGATTTTCGGCCACAATGCGGCTAGCGTGTAAAGGAGGTCATAGTCTGTATCTCCTGTATCTCTGCCTGGCCTTAACTACTGGCCACACAATTTTTGTTACCTGAGCCCCAGAGGAGGGGTTGAGGCAGAAGATGCGAGAATCTTTTGGAAGGGGAAGTAATATAAACCACTGGACGTCCTGTTTGGGTCAGTACAGTGTAATGTGGAGCAGGACCAGAGTGTGAAGTGATTTAACTGTTCCTACTCTGCTGAAGCAGCATACGGCACCTAATAACTGGAGCATTATCATCGGCCCAGAAAGGAGTCTGAGCCTGCAGGAGTAAAGCATGCCTGGATTGGACCCCAAAGCTTGGATAAGATACAAGCGCTCTTTTCATTGCTCAGCTCTGCTCATAATGTTCTCAGCGGGTGTTGCTAATAGTATTCTTTCAGCTGGTATCCCGCTAGCAGTTCTCAGTGGGAGATCAGCTAAAAGCTTCAAGAACAATGCAGCTGTCTGCATATACAAAACAGCTGCTTTGTTCTTGGAGCTATCGCAGTGGTATCCCGCTCTGCCTGCATTAACTCTTAAATAGCCAATTAGCTACTTAGAGTTATGCAAAGATAATTGCTCAAAACTGTCTTGGGCCTTGGGGCGTGGCTTGGAGAGGCACCGAGATGGCAGCAATTCCTTAGGCTCCGCTCGGATCCAGGCACTTTCAGCGATCCACAGCATAATTGGAGGCGGAAAATCGCTATAAACATCAGAGATATCACCAGGAGGACATGTCAGCAAGAAGAAGAGGTCTGAAACCGGCACCGGCAAAGCTGGAGACCTTCTTTGCGGCGCGCGGTCCGTCCCCCGCAATGGCCGCTCAGGGGAGTGCGCCGGCAGCTCGCAAAGACCGGGAGCGGGAGACTGAAAGCCGAATGTCACTGAAAGAGACAGCGGCTGAGAAAAGATCAGGAAGCCCTGCCGAGACGTCCGGAGACTCCCAGCTCCACAAGACTCCTCCGATCAACCAGAAAGAAAGGTCAGTGAATGGGGGGAAGAGCGCTAATAAGGGGTCCCCTGCATCTAAGATGGCGCTGAGCACATTGTCAGGCACAATGAGCTCCCCCGCAAGAAGCCCAAACAATCAGGGCCAGAAAAGGTCTCAGTCTGCAGGCATTGATACCGGGACTGTCAGTCCCCATGAGACAGCGGAGGTTAGTGTAATGGAAAGTTATGCTGCAACGGCCATAGATCCTCTGATAATCACAGATATACCAAAAGACCCAGAGGTCAGGGCAGTGAACGAGGAGAGGAACACGGCCAACACCCTGCTAACATCCAAAATGGCGTCGACCGCGCTGCCCCGTCCAGCAAAATCCCCCACATGCAGCCCAGAGAAACAGAGGCAGAAGATGTCCCAGGATGCAAAAAATGTTTCTGAATCTGAGCTTCCTTATGAGAGGGATGATGATAACGACCTAAACAATCTCACTGCATCAAATAAGCCGGTGACCGAGCTGTATATAAAAGAGATAATGCTGGCACTTAGAAACAGTATACAAGCGGACATATCTACGCTAACATCCACAGTAAACTCCTCCATCCGGGACATTAACAAAAAAATAGAAAAACACGAGAAAAAACTGGAGGAAGTGGTGGGTTCGCACAACTCATTGATAGACTCCCATTACGAACTAGAGGAAAAAGTCAATAAATTACAACTCAAACTATCTGACTTAGAAGATAGAAATCGACGTAACAACGTCAAAATAAGAGGGATACCGGAAAATGTTCCTAATGCAGAAATCATGAATTATATTACGCGATTCATGCAGAACTTGCTCCCCAACATACCATTGACAGAATTCAAGATAGACAGAGCACACAGGCTGCCGCGTCCAAAGTTTCTTAAAGAGGAATACCCCAGAGACGTGATAGCGCGAATTCATTACTATACTACAAAGGAAGCGCTAATGCACGCGACAAGAACACGACAACCTCTGCCAAATCCATATGCTGACCTGCGAATATTTGCCGACTTATCGCAGTCCACTTTGGAAGCAAGGAGAAGCTTCGCAGCAATTACCGCCTCCCTAAGGAATGCTAACATTCAATACAAATGGGGATTCCCTACGAAAATTATCGCCACAAGGGATGGGAGAACACACGTCCTCCACGACCCTAAAGCTGCGGAAGAAATATTAACCTCTTGGGGAATTACACCGCAAGTTCCAACCTACGCAAATGCTAACACAGACAAAGACAGACGCCAACAAAGCACCAGCCGAAAGTCTCCACCCCTGAAGTGACCAGAAAATCCCGTCTCCAATTGGATACAAAACACCGTCTTATGAAGTGCCTGCTCGAGATAGCTGAACATTTCTCCCCCATCGAAAAATGCAAGTTCTAACTTGCCGTGTATTTGTTAGTCCTATCCCCAGCAACTGGACTCTCACGCCAGTCACCTCTTCTCGTGATGGCAACATACACAAAGAGGACTTTGTTTGGTTCCTTTTTCTTTGTTACTTTGTTTCCACAGGCACTCAAGCATCACAAGCTCTCCCAGGTCTCCATCTTCGCCGCCTTCAACCATCCGTATGGCGGTGAAAATACTATCGATCAACGCTAACGGACTGAATTCACCATTCAAGAGACGGTCTGCATGGAAAGAGGCAACTATGCAAAATGTTGATATTCTGTGTATTCAGGAAACACATTTATTGGAAGTAGATAAAGATAGAATGTCCCATAGATTGTTCCCGCAGACTATATTTGCCTGTGCTCCTAGGAAACAAGCAGGGGTAATGGTAGCATTTCGTGACAGAACTCCATTCACAACCAACAAACAGATAAGCGACCCGAAGGGACGCTACTTAATTTTAGTAGGGTCTCTTAATAACACAAAAATCACTATAGTCAACACATATGTAACAAACAAAAAACAAATTAACTTTCTCAACAAACTAAAGAAAAAAATCAATCAGGTAGCGGAGGGCCCAATAATGATCAACGGAGATTTCAATCTGGTCCCCGATAGAGATTTGGACACTACAAACACAAACCTTAAAAGAAACGCTACCCTAGGGGAATGGCTTCACAGAAATGCGTTCTATGACACATTTCGATGCTCCAACGCCTCTGCAAGAGAATTCTCACACTACTCGAATAGACATAGGTCTTTCTCACGCATAGACTTGTGTCTAGTTGAGAGGAGACTCTTGGCATCTCTACAAAAAGCAGAGATTGGGACGGCCTCGTGGTCTGACCACGCCCCGATTATAACAACATTGAGTGTGGGAGGCCTTGAAACACTGACTAAATCTTGGCGTAATAATACTTACTTAATGAACATTCCTAGATATAGGGAAAAAATCCAAGAAGCACTAATAGAATATTTCAATTTCAACGCTATTCCACAAACAGATCCAGTAATGGTGTGGGCCGCCCACAAAGCATTTATGAGAGGCATCTTGATTAAAATGGGCTCCAAATATAAAAAAGAAAAAACCAAAAAAGTAGATGAAATTCTAATCCAAATACAACATAAAGAATCCCTACTAAAAAACTCTCCAGACCAAAACATACACGCCGAATTACATAAACTGAGGCTGGCCTTACGGAAAACATTACTGGGGGATTTCGATAGGGAAATTACTGCTCAACGAGCAGATAGCTACTCAGCAATCAACAGGCCATCCAAATGGATGGCAAATCTGATCAAAAGAAAAACAGTAAAAGCAAAAATTCCATATATTTGGAATTTTCAGGATAAAAAACTGTCTTGGGCCTTTAGAAATAGCAGCAGCCATGTCTGATACTAGTAATACTGAGCAGTCCTTCACAGCAGTTCCCCTGTTCCTGTCACTGCCTTAATCATATCTCTTGCTATGCCATATTATCTGCGGGTCCCATGGTTGCCACGCTACAGTGTGGAAGCCTGCACTAAGAAATTTTCAGGGTAAAATGATGACCATGTTCCACCTGTATCCTATAGCAATTGAACAAATGATGGAGATCCTGATTGGCCAACTAGAGGGCGCTTTTTTTAGATAAGTTAAGTCCTGACCCCAAGCCAAGACAAGCATGGTGGAACAGGACCATTTCACACTTGCCCTATCAATGCATATAATAAAATGTATAGTCCTATGTATAGAAGCAGGGGATGTACTAGAATTATAGGGTAAATCTTTGTGTTGCGGTACCATGTAGTGCACAGATCATAAATCAAGACCAACTACTTGAAAATTACAATAAAATATTATATAGGCAGGCAGAATATCACAGCGGTCTCTAACGTCTCTAACAATCCAAGCCTAGCCTGAAGGGACTCATTCAGTGTTGCTGTCCATTGCAGATAATTATTATAGACTTGGCTTCTGTATGGATAGGATAGTGGGTTTTAAGGTATTAGGAGCTTCAGTCGACTTTAATATTTCCACAGTACTTTTGTTCCTCATGGGCGGGACTTTGTCTATATGGTATTTAAGTTTGTTTTTTTCCCCCAAATATTCCTTTATATTTTATCACAGAGATGCACAACTTTTTCTTAGTTCAAGGTTCACACTGTCAGACGGCACCACTTCTATGGACCCCATTAAAACGTAAAGGGGTATTCTCACCTGAGACATGTCAACAGTACATGCACTCACTATTCTGCTGGTGGAGTCACAGTGTACATACATTACTTATCCTGAGCCACATACTGCATAATACTCCAGAGCTGCACTCACTATTCTGCTGGTGGAGCCACTGTGTACATACATTACTTATCCAGTACTGATCCTGAGTTACATCCCGTATTATCCTCCAGAGCTGCACTCACTATTCTGCTGGTGGAGTCACTGTGTACATACATTACTTATCCTGAGCCACATACTGCATAATACTCCAGAGCTGCACTCACTATTCTGCTGGTGGAGCCACTGTGTACATACATTACTTATCCAGTACTGATCCTGAGTTACATCCCGTATTATCCTCCAGAGCTGCACTCACTATTCTGCTGGTGGAGTCACTGTGTACATACATTACTTATCCTGTACTGATCCTGAGTTACATCTTGTATTATGCTCCAGAGCTGCACTCACTATTCTGCTGGTGGAGTCACTGTGTACACACATTACTTATCCTGTACTGATCCTGAGTTACATCCTGTATTATACTCCAGAGCTGGACTCACTATTCTGCTGGTGGAGTCACTGTGTACATACATTACTTATCCTGTACTGCTCCTGTGTTACATCCTGTATTATACTCCAGAGCTGCACTCACTATTCTGCTGGTGGAGTCACTGTGTACATACATTACTTATCCTGTACTGCTCCTGTGTTACATCCTGTATTATACTCCAGAGCTGCACTCACTATTCTGCTGGTGGAGTCACTGTGTACATACATTACTTATACTGTACGGCTCCTAAGTTACATCCTGTATTATACTCCAGAGCTGCACTCACTATTCTGCTGGTGGTGTCACTGTATACATACATTACTTATCCTGTACGGCTCCTAAGTTACATCCTGTATTATATTCCAGAGCTGCACTCACTATTCTGCTGGTGGAGTCACTGTGTTCATACATTAAATTACTGATGCTGTTTCCGATTTACGCCCTGTGTTATAATCCAGGGCTGTATTCATAATTCTACATACTTCAGACCTGAAACCTCCCAGCTTTCCCTTCTTGTCCAGCATCTGCACGAGCTTGCTTCAGGAAATGAATAAAGAGCATTCACATCACACATCCCAAGATTGACTCTTATCACCTATTTATAGGATAAAAGTCTGATTGGTGGGGTCTCACCATTGCAACTTTCACCTGATTGACTATATCTGGCAGATAAATGGGATGGTGTTGCGCATGCTTGACCACCGCTCTATTCAATCTCCACATCACTGCGGGGAGTGGAGGGGGCAGTAATCCCAGAAATACTCTTTTAAAGACTTATATAAGAAGGGTCATTTCACACAAGTATATTTATAAACCAGTTACCAGCATTGCAACTGTTACCCCCAAATTGCTATATATATATATATATATATATATATATATATATATATATATATATATGCATTCTGATCTTTTACTATATACTTTAAAGTAAATTGCAGCACCCTGTGCTTAAGAAATCCTACCCCTCCTAACTGAAATCACTCATACTCATGGTATAGACTCGGGATGTGATCATCTATAAGGTGCCAACAGAACAGTAAGAGAGCACAGTTGTCATCTCAAGTGCATCTGATGTAACTAAGCAAGGGCTTCAGTATTTTCATCAGGTGTGCTTGAGATAAAACATCAAATTCCTGGACTGTCTAAGGCCTCATGTCCACAGGCATGCGTGGTTTCCATGTTTGGAATCCCTTATTGGTTTCTAGCCATGAGGCCAAAAAAGACATTTTCTCCCCTGTCCGAGCGCAGCACGGGTCTTCTCTGTCGTGGCCGGATCTTCTTTTCTCTGCACGGTGGATGCATCCAGACGTGCCGGTGGCATGTCACACACATGCACCGTGCTCCTTTTTCTGTAAATCTCATGCTTTCCCGCAGATCTGCGGCACGGCCGTACTGTCAGCTGTGGCCATGACGTGGATCGGACGGCTCCCATTGACTTCAATGGAAGCCGTTGACGCGGGAAAATGCACAAAATGGAACAGACTCATAGGATTATAGGAGGGTAAAGTTGGAAGGGACCTGCAGGGTCATCGGGTCCAACCCCCTGCTCAATGCACGATTCACTAAATCATCCCAAAGAGATGTCTGTCCTGCCTCTGAAGATTTCCATTGAAGGAGAACTTGCCACCTCCCGTGGCAACCTGTTTCACTCATTGATCTCCCTCACTATATAATTTGTGTCTCCTCCCTTTCAGTTTCATCCCATTGCTTCTAGTCTTTTCTTGTGTAAATGAGAATAGGGCTGATCCCTCTGCACTGTGACAGCCCTACAGATATTTGTAGACAGCTATTAAGTCACCTCTCAGCCTTCTTTTTTGCAAACTTAACATTCCCAGATGCTTTAACCGTTCCTCATAGGACATGATTTGCAGACCACTCACCATCTTGGTAACTCTTCTCTGAACTTGCTCCAGTTTCTCTGTCTTTTTTTTTTTTTTTAAAGTGGGGTGCCCAGAACTGGACCCAGTATTCCAGATGAGGTCTGACTAAGGAAGAGTAGAGGGGGATAATGACCTCATGTGATCTAGACTCTATGCTTCTCTTAATACATCCCAGAATTGTGTTTGCCTTTTTGGCTGCTGCATCACATTGTTGACTCATGCTCAGTCTATGATCTATTAGTATCCCCAAGTCTTTCTCACATGTGCTGCTGCTTAGCCCAATTCTTCCCATTCTGTATGTGCTTTATTCATTTTTCTTGCCCAGATGTAGGACTTTGCATTTCTCCTTGTTAAATACCATTCTGTTAGTCGATGCCCACTGTGCAAGCTTTTCTAGATCTTTTTGAATACTCTCTCTCTCTCTCCTCCCTAGTGTTAGCTATCCCTCCTAGCTTTGTGTCATCTGCAAACTTGATCAGTTTCCCATCAATTCCCTCCTCCAGATCATTTATAACAATTTTGAACACTGGGCCTAGGACAGAGCCTTGTGGTACCTCACTTGACACATTCTTCCACTTGGATGTGCAGCCATTTATGACCACTCTTTGAGTACAATCACTCAGCCAGTTGTGAATCCACCTAACAGTTGCCTTGTCAATCCCATATTTGGTCATTTTTTCCATAAGTATGGTATGAGATACTTTGTCAAATGCTTTACTAAAGTCAAGATATACTGTATCCACCGCATATTCCTGATCAACCCAGTCGGTGATTCTGTCATAGAAGGAAATTAGATTCGTCTGGCATGACTTGTTTGTTACAAACCCCTGCTGGCTCTGCTTAATACTCGATTTTCTATTAAAGGCTGCATTTTTTTTCCCGCTTGTGCAATCCGCATGCTGGGGGAAAAATTACATCCACTGGCATTTATTTACCTGCGGATGCCTGATGAATGTCTATGGGCATATTGAACTGCGGATGACCCACGCGGATTCCACAATTCAATGATGCCCGTGGACATGAGGCCTTAGGCTGTGTTGATTGTGACATTTCAGTGCATATTAGCAATATGGATATCAAATGTCAGGGACAACAAAGCCCTAGCCCATCTGGGAATTTGATGTGCTTTATCTCAAGCACACCTGATACAACCAATGAAGCCCTTGATTAAGTTGCATCAAGTGTGATTGAGTTGACACCTCGTTTGCAAATGTGTGCTCTTATAAGGGATTCTACTCGGACATGAGAAAGACACAACCCATTATTTGCAATAGATGTACTTAAGTCGGAAAAACATCTCACGGGCGAGTATGATATCGGTCCGAGAATCGTATACCAATATCGCGAGTGCAATGGATGTTTACTTGAACTCATTACATCTATGGATCGCGCACTTTTCATGCATGTGAAAAAGATCACAAGTGCTTCCAATAGTTTCAGTGGTAAAATGGGCAATAGCTTGGCATGTGAGCGCGATGCGATTATTTTAAAGATTCCATAGGAAATAATGTGAAATTAAAAAATCGCTGCACGTTGTAGGATTGCTGCGAGAGAAAAATCACTTGTTATTTTCATACGCGAGTTCAGTCCATATCGCTATCGGACAAAACTTGTACGTGAAAAGCCTGGGGCGTACGATCTTGAGACGAGAATATCTGCCCCATATCGCGTTCAACAATGTGCATTTTCACAGCAATGTGAAGCAGTTTTCTGTCAAAAACGCCTCCCATCACTTTTGTGAAGATGCGATTCTCCGTCGCGGCTTTCACGCACGTGGAGGATCAGCAAGTATTTCCCATTGTTTTTAATGGGAAACCTCGCACTCGCACGCACATTGCACAGCATGTCATGTGTTTTAGGCCGGCTGCACACGAGCGTGACGGGCTCCGCCGCGGAATATTCCGCGGTGAAGCCTGTCATGGCGCCCCCCAGAGACCCCATACTTACCTGCGGATCCGGCTTCTTCGCTCCCGCATGACGCTTCCCCGCCCACCACCGCCGCGTCACATGACACGCCCACCGCGTCACATGACGCGGCCGGCCGTGTCATGTGACGCGCCGGCTACGTCATATGATGCGGCGGAGGTAGACGGGAAAGCGTTTTCACGCCATCTTCCGCTGTGTTACAGCGGGAGATAGCGTGAACGGACGGCTTCCATTGACTGCAATGGAAGCCGTCAGCGCGTACACCCGCGGCAAATAGAGCATGCCGCGGGTGAGGACGGGAGATTTCACGGTGCGGAATTCCGCGGTGGAATTACGCACCGTGTGCCCTGAGCTATTAGGTTCAATAGAACCTAATAGCTGTGGGCAACGCAGCGGATTTTCGCCGCGAATTACGCGGCGGAAATCCGTTCGTGGGAAGCAGGCCTTACTGTCCCATTACGCGTTCTGAAGACCGTGGACAGATAGAACATGCAGTGATATTTTTTTTCTTCAAACATGTCTCATGTATGTGACTACATTCAAAAGAATGGCGTTCACATCTGTGTGAGATTCTCAGCTGTGCGAAATCGGTCGAATTCTAAGCCTGCAGTCGTCATTGAGGCTGTTTTCACGCGGACGAGAAAATTGCGTGAGATTTGTGCGCTGCGAGATGCTCACATCTCGCACCTATAAGAACCCCATTCTTTTGAATTGGGTCATACACATGAGCGATATCTTCCTGCATGGCACAGAGATATAATGAAGGAAACAGGGCGCGCCACGATTTATCTGCTTGCCCTTCCATCGTCCATTGCCGCCATGTGCTCGGTGCGTGCGAGTGCGATGCCAGTTCTCCCCATTGATCACTACTTCCCTGAAGTGATACAAGGTGGTTTTAATATAAAAACCCCTTGCATTTGCGGGAATATCGCATGTTGGCGAGCGCAGTATCTGGTCGTGATTCACAGCTTGAAATCGCACCTGTCCGTGTTAAGTTAGCCTAATAGTGACAGTTTGTGGTGAATTTGGGGGAACCACCTGTTATTTTACTTGTGTTGCGCTATTTAAATTGTTCTTGTTCTTTTTTTTTTTTTTGTAAACAGCTGAAAGTTCATAAATTTGGCAAATAAACTTAATTGTCAATGGGGGGGGGGGTGGGGTGGGGGGTAATTTGGATTGCAGCAGTAAAATGAACAAGTCCACAGATACAAACTACTGCCTATAAGGGTGTGCCCGCTGAGTATTGTGAATCCTACAGATAAGGTTACTACAGGGCAGCGGGCTCATAGCCGTGCAGTATATCACCTCCATCAGGTGAGCTGCTCCCCGCCTCTTATAGCACGGACGGCACACAGGATAAACATCCCATTATCTACAACCGCCCCCGGTCTAGGTGGCGTCCTGACAAAATCATAAATAGAAGGTGTTCGCTGATATTTTAGCAAAACTCTATAAGCTCACAGCCAGAGTCAAACGTTCTCCTTGTGTAGCGGCACTATTGAGTAACGTTACCTTCTAAGACCGGCATCATAAGCATTTATTGTATTTGATCATAAGCCGGCCTTCCTGCAGGCAAGTAAATCGCACGAGATTTGTGCGTTGCGAGCTGCACCCCATACTTTTGAATGGGGTCATACACATGAGCGATGTTTTCCTGCATGGCAGCATGAGGCGGGAAACAAATCGCGACATGTTCTAACTTTCTGCATGCCCTCGCCTCGCATCTCCCATTGTTTTCATCGCTCCACATTCTTGGTGCACACGATGCGATGCTTCTCTCTCTATCAGAAACCATGGGAAAAACCCTGCGATCCTCCGACGCGGCTGATCGCTTCTTCCCCAAATGATGCGAGGCTGTTATGACATAAAACTGCTTTGCATCCACCGGGAATTCACATGGTGGTAAGCACGATATCGCGCTCACCCGCATGAAGTTACCCTAACGGCGCTTTCACACAACAGTTTTTATGTTCAGTTTTTTGTGAGCTAAAACCAGGAGAGGAGAGAAAGTAGAAGGGAAAGATTTGGTGCGTCTTCTGTATTTTGGACCCACAAACATAAGTACTGTTGTGGTAAAGCGCCCCAAGGCCTTACTCACACTAACGTGTTTACCCGGCTATTTAGCCGCGTATTATATGTGCGACCATCTGAAGCGTTTGTTTCATAATGTATTCATACAGAAGCCGATTTTTAGCCTCGTGAAAATGTCACGCCAAAAAAATAGGACATATATACGACCGAGACCAACGACCGGAAAAGATAGCGAGGGGGAGGGAGTCTAGCTGCGTCCAGCGCAAGGGAAAGTTTGCAGATGTCTCGATTCAGACCTTAGAAGTCATGCCAAGGATTTATGCCGGCCGAGGGATTTTTGGGCTGCGGCGTATTTTTCCACTAATACGTCGCAACCTGCTGTGTGAATGGACGAGAAAAGGCTAATTAAGCTCGGGCTTGATCACAGTTTTTCTGCGTGTAAAGGAGGTCATAGTCAGTATCTCCCGTATCTCTGCCTGGCCTTAACTATTGGCCACACAATTTTTGTTACCTGAGCCCCAGAGGAGGGGTTGAGGCAGAAGATGCGAGAATCTTTTGGAAGGGGAAGTAATATAAACCACTGGACGTCCTGTTTGGGTCAGTACAGTGTAATGTGGAGCAGGACCAGAGTGTGAAGTGATTTAACTGTTCCTACTCTGCTGAAGCAGCATACGGCACCTAATAACTGCAGCATTATCATCGGCCCAGAAAGGAGTCTGAGCCTGCAGGAGTAAAGCATGCCTGGATTGGACCCCAAAGCTTGGATAAGATGCAAGCGCTCTTCTCATTGCTCAGCTCTGATCATGATTCTCTCAGCAGGCGGTGCTGATAGTATTTTTTTTTAGCTGGCATCCCGCTGGCAGTTCTCAGTGGGACACCAGCTGAAAGCTTCAAGAACAATGCAGCTGTCTGCATACACAAAACGGCTGCTTTGTTCTCGAGCTATTGCAGTGCTATCCCATTTCTCTTGCATTAACTCTTAAGTAGCTAATTAGCTACTTAGAGTTATGCAAAGATGATCGCTCAAAACTGTCTCTAAAACTGTTGTTCGAGCAATTTTTGAGCGATTATCTTCCAGTGTAAATAGGCCTTTAGAAATAGCAGCAGCCATGTCTGATACTAGTAATACTGAGCAGTCCTTCACAGCGGTTCCCCTTTTCCTGTCACTGCCTTAATCATGTCTCTTGCTATGCCATTATCTGCGGGCCCCATGGTTGCCACGCTACAGTGGGGAAGCCCACACAAAGAAATTTTCAGGATAAAATGATGACCATATTCCACCTGTATCTTATAGCAACTGAACAAATAGTGGAGATCCTGATTGGCCAACTAGAGGACGCTTCTTTTAGGTAAGTTAAGTCCTAACCCCAAGCCAAGAAAAGGATGGTGGAAAACGACCTTGAGCAGCTGCAGAATATATTTGACCCTGCACCACCTCAGAGCTGAAGATGCAGTTCTTTAGAAAGAAACAGAAAATTAATGAGTCTTTGCAAGTCTACGTCTTATCTCTCCAAGAGGCTCTAAGGGCAGTCATCCAAGTGGATCCCTTAGAAACAGTTGAAGCAGATTAATCCCTCAGTGAATGATTCATTGAGTTGCCACAGAAACCTGGCATAGCCAGCTGAAGATGCTGTCCATCCAATGTCTTGAGGCCCCCTTTCTGGACTTCAAAGATTTGGCTATCCAGGTCCTGGGGAAAGCGTTTTGGCTAGTAGCTGAAAAGCTTAAAGAGTCGTCACCCAATGGCATCGGGGATGTTCAACTTCTGCCTCCTCCCTCTACAACTAAGAACATCTCCGCTGTTCAAGCTGGCCCCGACACCGACTTCGCCTTCAGGTTCTATCACTGAACTGCAGAAGCAGATGGCCAAATTAGCTCACAGACTAGCCAACATTCGCCAGATGATAGAATGCCTGCAAACCAGCTCGAAGAGCCAATATCTGCATTCACAGCATAAAACCAACCTACTGATAGCCCTAACCGAGTGTATAGACCTCCACCAGAGAGGAGATCCACAGAACGGTTCAACAGAAAAGGCAAGCTTATGTGCAGATACTGTTACTAAAGCTGCTACTAAATCTCCTGATACAACCTCCAGATCAGTGTGCGAATGTAAGAGCCAGCAATGGACAGTCCATACCCCTTGTAGGATACTTGGAGCCTACTATTTGAGCAGGTGGAACCAAGCTTCCCCAACAAGAGGTACTTGTCATTGATGTCCAAGAGAGAAACGCCCCTTTTGTGGTTCTACGTAATGAATGTCCTCCACAACTGCTATGATGAGATGTTGGAAGCCCTCCACAAATCTGTGCCTTGAGCTTCCAAAGATCAACAAAGAGTCTTGCAACTGACTATCAAGGTGTTGTCTGTGCAGCAGCGATTCACTAACACCAGAGGACAGATTTGCCGTGCTCATAACTGCAACATGAGACCAATCATCTTACATCCGGGGGCTAATGCAATACTGTGGTACCAAGCCTTACCGGGAATCCAAGGCCAAGATTGCCAAGCCTTGGTATTGCCTATATACGGTACCTGGGAAGACACCCCCTTGTCATGGCAGTGAGGAGCACTGTGGAAAAAGTGCCAATCTGTCTGCTAAATATTGGTGACACACAAGTGGAGCTGAAGATGTATTACTCTGTAGCACAGCTAACTCTCATCACTATCCAGGGCATAGTGGTCTTGAACATGGGGAGCAGATCCAGGGCAGAGCCAATGGTGCAGCGATCTCCACAAGCCTCGTTGCTATGGGTCTAGTAAACTCCGGAGCCAGCTTAGAAGCGTAGGATTCAGATGTCGCTTGTTGCAGAGCCATGGCCAGTGCTTGCACATTAAACACTAAGGAGGTAGTCACCAGCCAATCTGTAGAAACCCCTGGGGGTAACCGCTCTAGCCTGAGCATGGAGGAGATGCAGGGATATGATGTAGAGTTTGAAGCCCTGCTAGAGAGCATGCACAAGTGTCCCATCTACCTCATGGCACTACAAGAGCCCCTGCAGACCTCATGTGGGCACCGCCTCTGTACAGTCTGCATCTTAAAGTCTATAAAGGACACCAGACCCAAGTGTCTTGTCGATAACGATCTCCTCCCGGAGAACTAACTCTTCCCGGATAACTTTGCTAAAAGGGAGATTCTTTTCATAACTGAAATGTCCCAGCCAGGACTGCATGAGCAAGATGGAGCTGAGAACTTTGGAGCACCGCTTATCAGCCTGTGAGTTTGCTAGCATGGAGTACAAACTGTATCAGCATTGCCTCCAGAGGAGCCAACTATAGCAAGACGTGGAAGAGGAGTGCCCATGCTGTCTGGTGTCATGCGACAACTGCCTGAATGAGATGACATATGAGGAAAAGCTGGAACATGAGCAGACCTGCCCCTTGGGCTATGTGACCTGTGAGAAAGTTATTAATCAGCATGTATGCAAGTACTTGGATGAGAATGGAGTAAACAACCAGAGCCAGCATGGGTTTGTAACAAACAATTCATGCCAGACGAATCTAATTTCCTTCTATGACAGAATCATGGACTGGGTCGATCAGGGACAATGCACTAGATATAGTATATCTTGACTTTAGTAAAGCATTTGAAAAAGTATCTAATCAATAAGTATACTTATTGAAAAAATGACCAACTATGGGATTAACAAGACAGCTATTAGGTGGATTCACAACTGGCTGAGTGATTGTTCTCAAAGGGTGGTCATAAATGGCTCCTCATATAACTAGAAGAATGTCTCAAGTGGGATACCGCAAGGCTCTGTGCTAGGCCCAGTGTTGTTTAATATTTTTCTAAATGATCTAGATGACGGAATTGAGGAGAAACTGATGAAATTTGCCGATCATACAAAACTGGGTGGGATGGCTAACACTGGAGAAGAGAGGATTCAAAAAGATCTGGACAAACTTGAACAGTGGGCATCGACTTACAGATGGTATTTAACAGGGAGAAATGCAACGTCTTACATCTAGGCAAGTAAAATGAAAAAAAATGCATACAAAATGGGAGGAATTGAGCTAAGTAGCAGCACATGTGAAAAAGACTTGGTTATACTAATGAATCACAGACTGAACATGAGTCAACAGTGTGATACAGTAGCAAAAAAAGGCAAACACAATTCTGAGATGTATTAAAGGGGTTGTCCCGCGCCGAAACGGTTTTTTTTTTTTTCATAGTTCACCGCGGGACAAACCCAAGGGATGTGATAAAAAAAAAAAAATTTTACTTACCCGAATCCCGTCTCTGCAGCTTCTTTCTTATTTGCAGCCAAGATGGCCGCCGGGATCTTCACCCACGATGCACCGCGGGTCTTCTCCCATGGTGCACCGTGGGCTCTGTGCGGTCCATTGCCGATTCAAGCCTCCTGATTGGCTGGAATCGGCACACGTGATGGGGCGGAGCTATGCGATGATGCATAGAAGGGGGCGGAGCCAGAACGCCGCTCGTGCCCAGACCGAAGAGAAGGGAGAAGACCCTTCTGCGCAAGCGTGTCTAATCGGGAGATTAGACGCTGAAATTAGACGGCACCATGGCGACGGGGGTGCCAGCAACGGAGCAGGTAAGTGAATAACTTCTGTATGGCTCATATTTAATGCATGATGTATATTACAAAGTGCATTAATATGGCCATACAGAAGTGTATAACCCCACTTGCTATCGCGGGACAACCCCTTTAAGAGAAACATAGAGTCTAGATCACGTGAGGTCATTATCCCCCTCTGCTCTTCCTTAGTCAGACCTCATCTGGAATACTGGGTCCAGCACCCAAACTTACAAAAAGACATAGACAAACTGGATCAAGTTCAGAGAAGAGTTAACAGGATGGTTAACTGTCCTGTTAAGCCGATCTCTTAAAGGGGTTGTCTCACGCCTAAACGGGTTGTTTTTTTTTCAATAGGCCCCCCGTTCAGCGCGAGACAAACCCAATGCATGTGTTAAAAAAAAAAAAAGTTTAGTACTTACCCGAATCCCCGCGCTGCGGCGAATTCTTCCTTACCTTACTAAGATAGCCGCCGGGATCTTCACCCACGATGCACCGCGGGTCTTCTCCCATGGTGCACCGTGGGCTCTGTGCGGTCCATTGCCGATTCCAGCCTCCTGATTGGCTGGAATCGGCACACATGACGGGGCGGAGCTACCATCCGTCGGGCAGCTACATCGGTGCCACCTTAGCTTCTCCCTATTCCCAGCGGTTTTTTCACCTGGGGACCTGCAGTCCTGGAAGTATTTGAAGTGATCTGAACTATAGGAACAACACTTTATTAGGGCTGCAAACATTCTGGCACTTTTAACCCCTAAAGTGCTGGTTTGGTGCAATAGTGAGCAACTACTCCCTGATTTGTATCCTAATACTCAGGGCAGTAGATTTAATTTTGGTGCCACACATTTTCTGAGTGGAAGGTTCTTTTTATGCACTAGTTAACCCCTTCCTCTCCTATTTTTTGGTCCAAGTTTATCGATGGACTAACATTTTGGAGTCAACTCAAGGAAGAGGAGATTGAACCAGGGGAGAGGAACCAGCTCCTTTTTTGTATTTATCGCTGGTCTCCCCTATCCACTCTTTAATGACACTATTTAACTCTTTGCTAACTGGACCCTTTAAATCTTAACTGAGCCTCACATCATACATCTAACTGGTACTTTAAGTAGGGGATATTAGTCACCCCACCCTTATTAATACCAGTCATTGGCTCTTATATTGGGTCCTTTCTTGACACTTAACCCCTTCCTCCCCTCTAATGGTGAATAACTGCTGCCTATCACACTTGAATTAAGGGGTATTTAAGAAGCGTTAATAAATCTGTGCTCACTATCTAATCCTCCTTCCTTTATATCCTAAGGGGGCTCTTAACTGAGTTTACAGGGCACGGCTTTGTGTCTATGCAACACGTATAACACCTCTTCTCCTATCTGGAACTTCTGTCTGATCTGGGGACCCAACGTGAGGGTGACCCCGTAATTTGCGTATCAGCAGAAGGAGGGTTAAACCCTACTCAATTCAATGATCATACCACATAAATGATGGAAGGTTGTCATCCCATGTACTTTATAAACCTGTACCTGAGAACTGAGACACCTAATATCTACTGTGGGGGTCATTGTTAAGAGACCTATTTGGACTCGGATTAGTGAAGGGTTTACCTCAAATAAAGATATATGTCTTGTTCTGTCCAATTTGATTTTAATATTCATTAATAAAGTTAGCTTTTAATTAATTCTTCTTCAGTGATTACCCTTATACTTATTTTGAAGAATTTCTGCCTCGGTGATTTACTTAGGATTAGGATAATAGACAGTCCCTGCCTGTACAGGTGACGTTCAGCAGATGCACCAAACAGCAGGGCTTTTACCTCCAGCAGGTATATCAGGCGGCCTGGGTCCAGCAGCCATCCAGCCTCTTCCTGTGTCAGTGTACACTGCTATTTATATAGACCTCTTCCTGGCCCAGCCTCAGCACCTGTGCTGATTGACCTTGCATTTAACCCGATGTGGAGGAAGTGGAATGGATGGTCCCACTACCAACCTGCCATCCATTCCGAAAATCCAGGCCCAAAGATTTTTAAAGAGACCATCTCCAGCAACTACTTGCTGGAGATTACATTGCATTCCTGGACCTTCTCTGACAGCGGGACATGGACTTCCTCCAGCCCCGCTAGGCATAATAACGGAACCTAGGGGTGATGTAGCGACCATCCACTGTCACGCCCCTCAGTACCTCAGAACACATACTTATGACAAGGCACATACATAGATGTGATTGGTTTGCATTAAAAGGAATACTGCAACAGAAACGCAAACCTTTTTAACTAGACATTGATAGGGGAGTGAAAGTTTTATGGTCCCTAAATTACTGTTGGGGGGGGGGGGGGTCACCAAGCCAGCAGTGTTATCTGTGCTATATATGTCTCATAACTCCCATTCACGCATAAATCCTCGTGAAGAATTTAACCCTCTATTGAAAGTGTCAATGGTTGTTTTAAGTTTATATTCCCAAATTCTTCTATGGCTTTGTGATTTGAAACCTCCCTTCAGTATAATAACTCTCATATCTCTCTGTGTATCGGAGTAGTTGATTCCTGGGTATCCTTGGGGCTCTGGTGATTTTGTCATCCATTGAGGTGGGCTGGTAGCCCTGATTTAAAAATGTCCTTTTAAGAAGGTATAAATGTTCCCCTCTGTCTGTTGTGTTGGAGCAGATCTGGTTGTATCTGATGGCTTGGCTATAAACGATTGGATTTTTGATGTGTTTAGGGTGGAAGCTTTCCCATTTGAGGTATGTGGGCGATCAATTAGTTTTCGGTACTCAGGGTTCTTCCTCAGGCTTAGGCCAGTCTCATACTAAGACTTGGTTGGAGCAGATCCGGTTGTACCCGATAGCCTGGCTGTAGTCGATCTACCACTTGATGTATTTAGGGTGGATGCTGTCTCATCTGAGGTATGTGGGCCGATCAATCGGTTTTTGGTACAGGGATGTCTGTATTAAGTTGTTTGAAATTTTTAGGGTGGTGTCCAAAAAGTTGATTTCTGTATACGAGTAGCTTAATGTCAGGCTTATGGTGGGGTGGAATGCATTGAATCTCTCATGGAATTTAACAGGGCTGAGGTACATCACAGACCCCCTGGGGGAATGTGACAGCCTTTGCTGAAGCCTACTTTAAAGCTCCCTTTTAGTACCCAGCTTTCCTAGATACTGAAAAGCATTTAATCCTCCCACCTACAAACTACATTGCAGTGTTGCAAAACCATGTGGAACTAAGGTAGCCGCATCATACTGAATGGGCTAACATAAAAATGGGCGCTGCGACACACAATGTGTCTGACAGGCTACAGCCCCCACATCACAATATCCATCTCTCCATCTCATATCTTTATCTGTCTGGTATCTATTTACCTGTCTAATATCTGTCTATCATCTCATATTTCATCAGATGGGCAATGGTGGTTGATCTCATTTTAGATCCCTTCCAACACCCATCGCTATCGCCTACTGTTTTCCCCAAAAAATAAGACACTGTCTTATATCAATTTTTGCTCCAAAAGAGTCAGTGTCTTATTTTTGGTGTGTGTCTTATACTCACCTAGCCGGCAGCGTCTGGGTCCCTCGTGCTGGTCTCTGGTGCTGCGTCAGGCTGCAGTGTAATCCTCAGCGTTGAAACAGCACTCTCTTTCTGGTAACGGGGCTTTGAATACCCCGCCTCCAGTAAGCGTCTGCTGTGAGTGGATCACGAGCGCCATGGCTCGGCCAATCAGAGCAGGCACTCGATGAACCAATCACAGCCACTCAATGATGTCATTCACTGAATGACTGAATGATTGAGCGCCGACTCTGATTGGCTGAGCTGCGGCGCTCATGATCCAAGCACAGCACTCGCTTTCTGGAGGCGGGGTATTCAGAGCCTGTTAACAGGAAGAGAGTTCTATGTCACTGCTGAGGATTACACTGCAGCTTGCCGCAGTGCCGGAGACCAGCGCGAGGGACCCAGACGCTGCCGGCTTGGTGAGTATTGCTGTTTTTTTTTCACGTAGTATAGCCAGGGCTTTTTTGGTGGGGAAGGCTTATATTTCATGCCCCCTCCCCCTCCTGAAAATCAGGGTGGGACTTATTATCGCGATAGGTCTTATTTTCAGGGAACCAGGGTAGTAATGGAGAATTCAAGGGTGAAGGATGTCAGTGCAACTTTCCTAGTGCCCTGAACGGCAGCTGATTAATACTGGACAGCTGGGTGACACTTTGTTATTCTCTTTATATTACATTTACAGTAATGCTATTATAGCAAAAGTTGCATTGTTTAACTCTCTATTTTATTTCCAGTCAAAGTGCCATTCAGCCAAATCTCCCATCCCCCATACTCAGGTTTGATGCTTGTCAATTTGTGTAAAACTGGTACATAAGTGTGCTGAGGTTTGTCTGTGGGGAGAAGTATTAACCGGCTCCATGGCTTTGCTTGCCTCCCAGGGTTCTGCTCTGACTCATCACCCTGCTGTAATTTACTTATTACTTTCTTTGTACACTACATCTGGCAGCTGGGAATTGTGACGAGATCAGGCTGGAATGCCAACCGGCACAACAAGGTCTGCAGGCATAAATTGTTACACAACCAAATTGGCACCTGACCTGGGAAACCTTGGCTGCAGACCCAAAAGAAGTCAAATGCCGGGGAAGAGGAGAATTGCCGTGACCCAGTATTGGCGCTACTGGAAAGTGTGACATCTCGGGGAGACTGTGTCACCATATGGGTATATTGTATTTCATCATATGTCTGTATCTCTGCCTGGCCTTACAACTGGGAAACCCCTTAATGACAGTCAGCAAATCTGTGTTACCTGAGCCCTGATTGGCAGAGGAGGGGTTGAGCCACAAGAGGCTAGAAACTTCTGGAAGGGGAGGTAATATAAGAGCCTGAACTTCCAGTTTGGGTCAGATTAGAGAGAATATGGAGTATGAACAGAGTGGCTACTAAATGAAATGTGTTTCCCAAATTCTAGTCCTCGCTACCCCCTATAAGGTCAGGATTTCCATAGTTAAGGTGACCAAATTTTTTTTATCAGGGTCAAGCGGATAAAGGGGTGTGGTCAGGGGCGGGGCTTATCACAATATCGGATTTTTCGTCTGTCGTTATAGAATGTACAGGGCTGGTAAAAAAAAGACAGGAAGCAAATTCCACAGCATTTTTGCATCCAGAAAGTGTCAAAATCTGTACCATGCTGCGGATTTTGACTGGAAATCAGCCACATACCCGCAGCTGATTTCATACTTTGCAGAGCTCACCCTCACCTCCTCCAAAGGCTTCCCGCTGTCAGCGCTCCCCGGCTTCCGGTTCCTATCAGCCTGCAGTGGCCTCACTTGAGCAGCATCACCTGACCAGGCTGCTGGGAACCGAAAGCTGGGGAGCGCTGACAGCGGGAAGCTTTTGGATGAGGTGAGGGGGAGCGCCGCATAGTATGAAATCAGCTGAAGATACGTGGCTGATTTCCAGACAACCTCTGCACCAAAATTTCCGCTGTGGACATTCTGCATCATTTCCGCCACATGTAAACATTTGCTAAGTCCCCTTGAGGTATGCTGCCATGTGCACAGTGGCCCCAGTAGTAATAGTGTCCCCTATATCAGCCCCAGTAGTAATAGTTACCCCCCCCACAGTAGCCCCAGTAGTATTAGCTCTCCCCTATACCAGCCCCAGCAATAATAATGACCCCCACAACAGCCCTAATAGTAATAGTGCTCCTCTATACCAGTTCTAGCAATAATAGTGACCCCCACAGTAGCCTCAGTAGTATTAGCACTCCCCTAAGACCCCCACAGTGGTCCAATAGTAATAGCACTCCCCTATACCATCCCCAGCAATAATAGTGACCCACACAGTGGCCCCAATAGTATTAGAGCTCCCCTAAGACCTATATACTTTCCTCCTTCTGGTCTTCACAGCGCTCACACTCCTCTCAGTGCTGCTGCGGGCCGAAAGTGTGTGCGCCTGCAGCAGCTCCTCCTCCCCTCTCCTCTCTTCTCTTATGGAACCAAAGAGGAGAGGTCAGGGGAGGAAGAGAGGCAGATTCCAGATGCTCACACTGCCATCAGTATGTGTATCTGGCCACAGCGCTGCATAGTAATTACCGGCCAAGGAGCTGCGGCACCCCCGCTGGTGATCACTTTAATGGTGACCAGACGTCCCGAAAAAGGAGCAAGTTTCTGTCCCGCTGGGAAGCAGGACATAGGGTCTCAAAGCATGACTGTCCCACCTGAATCGGGATGCCTGGTCACCGTAGCATAGTTTTGCACATGATGTAATTATTATCAGTGTCTTGGACATTGCCACAAGTGTTCTCTCTATAGGATATCTTCAAACCATGACCAGTTAGGAGGTCGTGAGGACTGGAGTTTGGGAAACATTGGGTTAAACTGTGGTGCTGATTCTAAGGGATCCCTTGTCTTGTCACGGCATGCTTCTATTGTGGATCACATACTCCTGCAGCCGCTGCTTTCTCCTCTGCTCGCTCCCTGAACTTTGCCCGTAGGACTCATGCACAATGCTGCACAGTCTCTTAAAGGGCCAGTGCACATTCCCATTACTCGTCTCCCTCCACTCCTGTCCCTAGTCTGCCTGTACTAGGCATCCACACCCAAGGGGGGATGACTTAGCAATTGGTCTCATTAGCCATTGTGACAAAGCCTCAGTTAATGTGTTTCCCTGATTCTGACCCTCGCCTGATTATTGACAATTCTGATGTCTGCGCTCCCGACTTTGACTTTGTATTTTTTACTCTGCTTTGTCTGCTGCCTGCTGACCTACAGCATGGACATAGTTCATGTGCAGCGAGCTAGAGTCGGCAGATGTAACTCGAGCGAATTGTTCTAACTCAGGCCCAGTTATGGTGGTGGCTACTCTGCCTAAAACAAAGGCTCATGCAGCACATGGATCACACAAAGATGGCCATTAGCCACAGTAGCCAAGATTTTAAGTGCCTCAGAATGTGATGTAACGATGAAATAAAGAATCCAGACTCAAAGAACTTTGGTGAAACCGGAGGCACACGGTTTACTCAGTGTCTAAAGAGTTAACAAAAAAGTTCACACTTTGCAACTTTCTCCAGAAATGACAACTTCAGCAGATTTCCTGCAAGAGTACAAATGTTGATTCTTTAACTCCCTCTCTTTTTCTCTCTTTTGGGGAAGAAGAGCCCACCAGTCTGTTATCTGGGGGTTGCTTCGGGTAGTTATTTGTGGAGAAGTAGAGAGAAGTAAACCGGTCTCTCTCCCTCTGACTTCTGACCTAGCCGGGATAATATACACTCATATTTCCTAGGCCAGTCTTCCTTCCAGATTCCGCAGGGTCTGCCCTGACTTATACGAGGGGCTGCTGATAAGTCTTTGGCTTTGTGTTCTTTTTTTGTTTCTATGGTAACGAATGTTACATCACATGAAAGCCTTATGTGTCTAATATATGTTTTCAAACTTTTGTGTTTGTAGCTTATAGTAACAGTGATCTCGGCACGCGGGAAAACAACATGGCGGAGTCTAAGGCGCTATTCACAGCAAATGAGAGCAGAGGAGTGATACAATTCTTGTTTCTGCAAGGAAAGTCCGCGAAGGATATTCATGGTGATATGTGGCAGACATCGGGCGATCAATGTCCTTCATACTCTACAGTTAAGAACTGGGTTGCCAAATTTAAAATGGGATATCACAAAAAGTATAAGGACAGCGCTCGCAGAAAAAAGCCCAGTAAAACGTTGCCTATTTGGCAAAATAAGCAGGTATAGACTTACCCGGTGTATAGTAGGACCCTATATAGGGGCCCACTAACACCCCATATCCACATAAGCTTTAAATAAATAATTAATCCTCCTCCAGAGTTCCTTCTGATCCTGTCAGGCTAGAGACAAGGAGAGCCAGCAGATTTTATCACCGTATCCTTGTGGGGATCCGTATCCAAACAGGCAAAATATACAAGAAAAAGATCTGCGCTCCTTTAGGAAAAAATATCCTCTGGTAACCAATGGTTAAAGGGGTTGTCCTGCTGAAGATGGCCGCCGGGATCCTCTGTCTCCGTGGACCGCAGGGCTTCTGTGCGGTCCATTGCCGATTCCAGCCTCCTGATTGGCTGGAATCGGCACGTGACGGGGCGGAGCTACACGGAGCCGGCATTCTGCACAAGCGGCCCCATAGAAGACTGCAGAAGACCCGGACTGCGCAAGCGCGGCTAATTTGGCCATCGGAGGGCGAAAATTAGTCGGCACCATGGAGACGAGGACGCCAGCAACGGAGCAGGTAAGTATAAAACTTTTTATAACTTCTGTATGGCTCATAATTAATGCACAATGTACATTACAAAGTGCATTAATATGGCCATACAGAAGTGTATAGACCCACTTGCTGCCGCGGGACAACCCCTTTAATGTAACCTCCGTTTATTTAGTACGACGCGTTTCGTCCTTAGGACTTTATCAAGTACATACATATTAAAATAACATAGTACTTTATATACCAGATGTATTTACCTCTCCTGATGGGGATTTAACCTAAAGATCCAAAACATCTCTTTTTCTCTCAATTTCTGTATGGACCTTTCACTTATGCATTCAATGGGTGTAACACAAAGCCCCGAGATGTCCTTGTTATGATTATTAAGAAAATGGCGGGATATGCTATGTTTGATATATCCCTTGCGGATATTACTCCGGTGTTGATTCAATCTTTCACGGAGCGTATTTTTCGTCCTCCCCACGTATCTTAACCCGCACGGGCATTCAAGCAAATATATAACATGTTTTGCCCCGCATGTCAAATGCTGTCTGATTATAAATTCCTCATCGTTAGGCAAATTAACACTTTTTGTACCATGTATGATATTTAGGCAGCATTTACACTTCTTTTCTTTACACTTGTAAACCCCTATATCTGTCTCTCTACATTTTTTCATTAACTTCTTATTATTCTCTCTTCTAGGACATGAGGGGGCAATCAGGTCTTTTATGGTCTTATTTCTACGAAATATACAGGGTGGTTGTGTTGGTAATTTATTACTTAAAAATGGGTCCTCCCTGAGAATGGCCCAATTTTTTCGGAGAATATAGTTGATTTTACCTGATTGTATACTAAATTTAGTTACAAACGCTGTTTTATACTTTTCATTATTCTTGATACACTGACTGGAAGGTGATTTTTCCTTTATTTTCCTTGTTCTGCGTCAATACCTTATTATACGAGGCGTCAACCAAACTTTTGGGGTACTTCTTATCCAGGAATCTCTTCCTCACAATCTGTGCTTGTGACTCAAAATCTGTCAATCTCGTGCAGTTTCTCCTAATACGCTGAAATTGGCCAAACGGGATGTTTCGCCTCCAATTCTTATGATGACAGCTATAATAATTAAGATAGCTATTCGTGTCAACGCTAAAATAGCTATCTTTAATGTGATGACCTCTATATTCTGATAGGCATTGGGCACTATGAATATGTATGCTCAATAGAACTCAGTGAGAGGTACACAACAAAAGAATTTCTTTGAACAGGTTACTAACTAAATATCCCTGTCATATAGGATGGAATAGCAGTATAATTGTCAGTACCTCTTGATACTGATATGCATGGGTCATCAACACAAATAGACCTTAAGAATTGCAGACCAGAATAAGTGGTGTTCTGGAATAAAGGGAATATTTGGGAAATCAAAAATCCCATTATTACATGTAGTAATGGGTAATAATAATAAATAGAGATGAGCGAACGCGTTCGTCCGAGCTTGATATTCGTGCGAATATTAGGGTGTTCGGGATGTTCGTTATTCGTGACGAACACCATGCGGTGTTCTGGTTACTTTCACTTCCTTCCCTGAGACGTTAGCGCGCTTTTCTGGCCAATTGAAAGACAGGGAAGGCATTACAACTTCCCCCTGCAACGTTTAAGCCCTATACCACCCCCCTGCTGTGAGTGGCTGGCGAGATCAGGTGTTCGCCTAATATAAAAGTCGGCCCCTCCCGCGGCTCGCCTCAGATGCGGTGTGAGTTAGATGAGGGACAGTGCTGTTTATACCGGAGCTGCTGTAGGGAAAGAATTGGTAGTTAGTGTAGGCTTCAAGACCCCCCAAAGGTCCTTATTAGGGCCACTGATAGCTGTGTGTTGGCTGCTGTTAGCAGTGGGATTTTTTTTTCTTTCTCAAAATCGCCTCTGCAGACCGTTGCACCTGGCATTAGGGACAGAAGTGCTGCATAGGCAGGGAGAGTGTTAGGAGTGAGTGTAGCCTTCAAGAACCTCAACGGTCCTTTCTAGGGCCATATTTATCCGTGTGCAGTACTGTCCAGGCTGCTGTTGGCTGTGCTGCATTTTTTTTGGGCTTCTCAAAATCGCCTCTGCAGAGCATTGCACCCTCCATTGATACTGCAGGGAAAGAATTGTATAGGCAGGGCCACAACACAGTTATTATTCATAGAATATACGCAGTGCTGCCTGTTGGTGGGAAAAAACTGAAAAGAAATCTATTTGTCCAGCCTGTGTCCGTCCTTACGCCTGTGGAGACGTGTGAGCTGCGTGAAAAACATTGCTAAATCATACGCACCCAGCTACGGTTTACTGCTGGGTTCGCCATTTGCTTTCCTTAATTGGGGAAAAAAATACCTGCTCTCCAAGAGTTATAATAACTCTGCTACCCTCACGTTCTGTGACACATAAGCAGGGACACAGCGCAGTTATTAAACTTCGCAGGTTCATTGAATATACGCAGTGCTGCCTGTTGGTGGGAAAAAACTGAAAACAAATCTATTTGTCCAGCCTGTGTCCGTCCTTACGCCTGTGGAGACGTGTGAGCTGCGTGAAAAACATTGCTAAATCATACGCAGCCAGCTACGCTTTACTGCTGGGTTCGCCATTTGCTTTCCTTAATTGGGGAAAAAAATACCTGCTCTCCAAGAGTTATAATAACTCTGCTACCCTCACGTTCTGTGACACATAAGCAGGGACACAGCGCAGTTATTAAACTTCGCAGGTTCATTGAATATACGCAGTGCTGCCTGTTGGTGGGAAAAAACTGAAAACAAATCTATTTGTCCAGCCTGTGTCCGTCCTTACGCCTGTGTAGACGTGTGAGCTGCGTGAAAAACATTGCTAAATCATACGCAGCCAGCTACGCTTTACTGCTGGGTTCGCCATTTGCTTTCCTTAATTGGGAAAAAAAATACCTGCTCTCCAAGAGTTATAATAACTCTGCTACCCTCACGTTCTGTGACACATAAGCAGGGACACAGCGCAGTTATTAAACTTCGCAGGTTCATTGAATATACGCAGTGCTGCCTGTTGGTGGGAAAAAACTGAAAAGAAATCTATTTGTCCAGCCTGTGTCCGTCCTTACGCCTGTGGAGACGTGTGAGCTGCGTGAAAAACATTGCTAAATCATACGCAGCCAGCTACGCTTTACTGCTGGGTTCGCCATTTGCTTTCCTTAATTGGGGAAAAAAATACCTGCTCTCCAAGAGTTATAATAACTCTGCTACCCTCACGTTCTGTGACACATAAGCAGGGACACAGCGCAGTTATTAAACTTCGCAGGTTCATTGAATATACGCAGTGCTGCCTGTTGGTGGGAAAAAACTGAAAACAAATCTATTTGTCCAGCCTGTGTCCGTCCTTACGCCTGTGTAGACGTGTGAGCTGCGTGAAAAACATTGCTAAATCATACGCAGCCAGCTACGCTTTACTGCTGGGTTCGCCATTTGCTTTCCTTAATTGGGAAAAAAAATACCTGCTCTCCAAGAGTTATAATAACTCTGCTACCCTCACGTTCTGTGACACATAAGCAGGGACACAGCGCAGTTATTAAACTTCGCAGGTTCATTGAATATACGCAGTGCTGCCTGTTGGTGGGAAAAAACTGAAAAGAAATCTATTTGTCCAGCCTGTGTCCGTCCTTACGCCTGTGTAGACGTGTGAGCTGCGTGAAAAACATTGCTAAATCATACGCAGCCAGCTACGCTTTACTGCTGGGTTCGCCATTTGCTTTCCTTAATTGGGAAAAAAAAATACCTGCTCTCCAAGAGTTATAATAACTCTGCTACCCTCACGTTCTGTGACACATAAGCAGGGACACAGCACAGTTATTAAACTTAGATAATTCATTCACTAGAGGCAGTGGGGCCTTTCGTTTTCCAAAAAGGGCAAAAATTATATTTGGCCTGCAGTCTTGCGCCAATTTATTTCCTGCCTGGGAAATCTAATCACTGGTAATACAGCATGCTGAGGGGTAGGGGTAAGCCTAGAGGACGTGGACGTGGACGTGGCCGAGGACGCGGAGGGCCAAGTGAGGGTGTGGGCACAGGCCAAGCTCCTGATCCAGGTGTGTCGCAGCTGTCTGCTGCGCGATTAGGAGAGAGGCACGTTTCTGGCGTCCCCACATTCATCGCCCAATTAATGGGTCCACGCGGGAGACGGTTATTAGAAAATGAGCAGTGTGAGCAGGTCCTGTCCTGGATGGCAGAAAGTGCTTCGAGCAACCTATCGTCTACCCGCAGTTCTGCGCCGTCCACTGCTGCCAATCCGAATCCTCTGTCTGCTGCTCCTCCTTCCTCCCAGCCTCCTCAGTCCACTACAATGACACCTGCTCAGGAGCGGGAACACTCCCAGGAACTGTTCTCGGGCCCCTGCTTAGATTGGGCAGCAGCGGTTCCTCTCCCACCAGAGGAGTTTATCGTCACTGATGCCCAACCATTCGAAAGTTCCCGGGGTCCGGGGGAAGAGGCTGGGGACTTCCGCCAACTGTCTCAACAACTTTCTGTGGGTGAGGAGGACGATGACGATCAGACACAGTTGTCTTGCAGTGAGGTAGTAGTAAGGGCAGTAAGTCCCAGGGAGCAGCGCACAGAGGATTCGGAGGAAGAGCAGCAGGACGATGAGGTGACTGACCCCACCTGGTGTGCAACGCTTACTCAGGAGGACAGGTCTTCAGAGGGGGAGTCAAGGGCATCAGCAGGGCAGGTTGCAAGAGGCAGTGCGGTGGCCAGGGGTAGAGGCAGGGCCAGACCGAATAATCCACCAAGTGTTTCCCAAAGCGCCCCCTCGCGCCATGCCACCCTGCGTAGGCCGAGGTGCTCTAAGGTCTGGCAGTTTTTCACAGAGACGCCTGACGACCGACGAACAGTGGTGTGCAACCTTTGTCGCGCAAAGCTCAGCCGGGGAGCCAACACCAACAGCCTCACCACCACCACCATGCGCAGACATATGATGGCCAAGCACCCCGCAAGGTGGGACAAAGGCCGTTCACCGTCTCCGGTTTGCACCCCTGCCTCTCCCCCTGTGCCCCAACCTGCCACTGAGATGCAACCCCCCTCTCAGGACACAGGCACTACCGCCTCATGGCCTGCACCCACACCCTCATCTCCGCTGTCCTCGGCCCCATCCAGCAGTGTAGTTCAGCGCACCGTTCAGCCGTCGCTTGCGCAAGTGTTCGAGCGCAAGCGCAAGTACGCCGCCACGCACCCGCACGCTCAAACGTTAACCGTCCGCATCGCAAAATTCATCAGCCTTGAGATGCTGCCGTATAGGGTTGTGGAAACGGAGTCCTTCAAAAGTATCATGGAGGCGGCGGCCCCGCGCTACTCAGTTCCCAGTCGCCACTACTTTTCCCGATGTGCCGTCCCAGCCCTGCACGACCACGTCTCCCGCAACATTGTGCGCGCCCTCACCAACGCGGTTACTGCCACGGTCCACTTAACTACGGACACGTGGACAAGCACAGGCGGGCAGGGCCACTACATCTCCCTGACGGCACATTGGGTGAATTTAGTGGAGGCTGGGACAGAGTCAGAGCCTGGGACCGCTCACGTCCTACCCACCCCCAGAATTGCGGGCCCCAGCTCGGTGCTGGTATCTGCGGAGGTGTATGCTTCCTCCACTAAAGCACCCTCCTCCTCCTCCTCCTCCTCTGTCTCACAATCAAGATGTGTTAGCAGCAGCATGTCGCCAGCAGTCGGTGTCGCGCGGTGTGGCAGCACAGCGGTGGGCAAGCGTCAGCAGGCCGTGCTGAAACTACTCAGCTTAGGCGATAAGAGGCACACGGCCCACGAACTGCTGCAGGGTCTGACACAGCAGACCGACCGCTGGCTTGCGCCGCTGAGCCTCCAACCGGGCATGGTCGTGTGTGACAACGGCCGTAACCTGGTGGCGGCTCTGCAGCTTGGCAGCCTCACGCACGTGCCATGCCTGGCCCACGTCTTTAATTTGGTGGTTCAGCGGTTTCTGAAAAGCTACCCACGCTTGTCAGACCTGCTCGTAAAGGCGCGCCGGCTCTGCGCACATTTCCGCAAGTCCCACACGGACGCTGCCACCCTGCGCACCCTGCAACATCACTTTAAGCTGCCAGTGCACCGACTGCTGTGCGACGTGCCCACACGGTGGAACTCTACGCTCCACATGTTGGCCAGGCTCTATGAACAACGGAGAGCTATAGTCGAATACCAACTCCAACATGGGCGGCGCAGTGGGAGTCAGCCTCCTCAATTCCTTTCAGAAGAGTGGGCCTGGTTGGCAGACATCTGCCATGTCCTTGGTAATTTTGAGGAGTCTACCCAGGTGGTGAGCGGCGATGCTACAATCATTAGCGTCACCATTCCTCTGCTATGCATCTTGAGAAATTCCCTGCAAACCATAAAGGCAGCTGCTTTGCGCTCGGAAACGGGGGCGGGGGAAGACAGTATGCCGCTGGATAGTCAGGGCACCCTCCTGTCTATTTCTCAGCGCGTACAGGAGGAGGAGGAGGAGCATGAGGAGGAGGGGGAAGAGACAGCTTGGCCCGCTGCTGACGGTACACCGGCTGATTGCCTGTCATCCTTTCAGCGTGTATGGCCTGAGGAGGAGGAGGAGGAGGAGGATCCTGAAAGTGATCTTCCTAGTGAAGACAGCCATGTGTTGCGTACAGGTACCCTGGCACACATGGCTGACTTCATGTTAGGATGCCTTTCTCGTGACCCTCGCGTTGCACGCATTCTGGCCACTACGGATTACTGGGTGTACACACTGCTCGATCCACGGTATAAGGAGAACCTGCCCACTCTCATTCCCGAAGAGGAAAGGGGTTCGAGAGTGTTGCTATACCACAGGACCCTTGCGGACAAGCTGATGGTAAAATTCCCAGCCGACAGCGCTAGTGGCAGAAGGCGCAGTTCCGAGGGCCATGTTGCAGGGGATGTGCGTAGATCGAGCAGCATGTACATCCCAGGCAGTGCAACAGTCTTTAAGGGCCTGGCCAGCTTTATGGCTCCCCACCAAGACTGTGTCACCGCTCCCCAGTCACGGCTGAGTCGGCGGGAGCACTGCAAAAGGATGGTGAGGGAGTACGTAGCGGATCGCACGACCATCCTTGGTGACGCCTCTGCCCCCTACAACTACTGGGTGTCGAAGCTGGACACGTGGCCTGAACTAGCCCTGTATGCCCTTGAGGTGCTTGCTTGTCCTGCGGCTAGCGTGTTGTCGGAGAGGGTGTTTAGTGCGGCTGGGGGAATCATCACAGATAAGCGTAGCCGCTTGTCAACCGACAGTGCCGACAGGCTAACACTCATCAAGATGAACAAAGGCTGGATTTCGCCAGACTTCTGTTCTCCACCAGCGGACAGCAGCGATACGTAAGCAATACGTAGGCTGCACCCGCGGATGGAAGCTACGTTCTCTCTCACCATCCAAAACGGGGACATTTCTGCTTCATCAATCTGTGTCTAATATTCCTCCTCCTCCTCCTCCTGCTCCTCCTCCTGAAACCTCACGTAATCACGCTGAACGGGCAATTTTTCTTAGGGCCACAAGGCTCACTCAAATAATTTTTCTGAACAATTTTTATAAGTTTCAATGCGCTTAAAAGCATTGGAACTTTAACTTGAACCAATTTTTCGTTACACTGGGCTGCCTCCAGGCCTAGTTACCACTTAAGCCACATTAACCAAAGCGATTAATGGGTTTCACCTGCCCTCTTGGCTGGCCATGGCCAATTTTTGGGATGTACATTAGTACTGTTGATACAGCAATTTTTGTGGGCCCTCGCCTACAGTGTAATCAAATTAATTTTTAGCCCACCTGCATTACAGCTGACGTTACCTCAGCTGTGTTGGGCAATGCAATGGGATATTTTTGTGTACCGCCGGTGGGTTCCAGGGAGCCACCCATGCTGTAGGTGCACACTGAGTTTTTAATACTTCTGTACACTTCTAAAGAACCCGTCTGACTGGGGCATGCAGTGTGGGCCGAAGCCCACCTGTATTACGCACGACATTACTACCTCAGCTGTGTTGGGCAATGCAATGGGATATTTCTATGTACCGCCGGTGGCTTCCTGGCACCCACCCAGGCAGTGGGTCCACAGGGAGTTAAACCTACATGTGTCCACTTGTAAAGAACCCCAGTCTGACTGGGGCATGCAGTGTGGGCCGAAGCCCACCTGCATTACGCACGACATTACTACCTCAGCTGTGTTGGGCAATGCAATGGGATATTTTTGTGTACCGCCGGTGGGTTCCAGGGAGCCACCCATGCTGTAGGTGCACACTGAGTTTTTAATACTTCTGTACACTTCTAAAGAACCCGTCTGACTGGGGCATGCAGTGTGGGCCGAAGCCCACCTGTATTACGCACGACATTACTACCTCAGCTGTGTTGGGCAATGCAATGGGATATTTCTATGTACCGCCGGTGGCTTCCTGGCACCCACCCAGGCAGTGGGTCCACAGGGAGTTAAACCTACATGTGTCCACTTGTAAAGAACCCCAGTCTGACTGGGGCATGCAGTGTGGGCCGAAGCCCACCTGCATTACGCACGACATTACTACCTCAGCTGTGTTGGGCAATGCAATGGGATATTTTTGTGTACCGCCGGTGGGTTCCAGGGAGCCACCCATGCTGTAGGTGCACACTGAGTTTTTAATACTTCTGTACACTTCTAAAGAACCCGTCTGACTGGGGCATGCAGTGTGGGCCGAAGCCCACCTGTATTACGCACGACATTACTACCTCAGCTGTGTTGGGCAATGCAATGGGATATTTCTATGTACCGCCGGTGGCTTCCTGGCACCCACCCAGGCAGTGGGTCCACAGGGAGTTAAACCTACATGTGTCCACTTGTAAAGAACCCCAGTCTGACTGGGGCATGCAGTGTGGGCCGAAGCCCACCTGCATTAACCCTTTCCAGTCCACTGTGTGACCTGTGAAGACATTAGGGTTTAAGGCTGTACAGCTCCGTTGTTGGTAGACGTCCGTCGGGGTTCTCTTACTGTATATTGCCAGCCTCTCTGCTGTCGGAGCCTATCCTACGTGTCAGCTCATGCAGTACTGGCTTTAGCCAGCATATAGCGCCGTTGTATAACAGCAGAAAAAGAGTAAGCCCCCTAGGAAAACCATATACAAATTGGATTGGAAAGGGTTAAGCACAACATTACTACCTCAGCTGTGTTGGGCAATGCAATGGGATATTTCTATGTACCGCCGGTGGCTTCCTGGCACCCACCCATGCTGTAGGTGCACACGGAGTTTTTACTACATCTGTACACTTATAAAGAACCCCAGTCAGACTGGGGCATGCAGTGTGGGCCGAAGCCCACCTGCATTAAGCACGACATTACTACCTCAGCTGTGTTGGGCAATGCAATGGGATATTTCTGTGTACCGCCAGTGGGTTCCAGGGAGCCACCCATGCTGTGGGTCGACAGGGACTTCACAATAGGGAGTTGTACCTGCCTGTGTCTATGAATTAAAAAGCCCGGTCTGACTGGGGCATGCAGACACCTTGACAGAATGAATAGTGTGTGGCACATAGGTTCCCCATTGCTATGCCCACGTGTGCAGCTCCTGATGGCGGTGGCACAGGATTCTATTTCTCATTGCTTCTGTACAGCATTGTGGGCTATCGCTCCGCCACTTTTAAAGAGGGTCGCTGCCTAGCCGTGCCAACCTCTGCAGTGTGTGCCTGCGGTCCCTCGTCATGGCAGACGCAATTCTAAATAGACATGAGCGTGGTGTGGCATGAGGGCAGCTGAAGGCTGCGCAGGGACACTTTGGTGTGCGCTGTGGGGGGGAGGGGGGGCGGTTGGGCAGCATGTAACCCAGGAGAAGTGTCAGTGGAGTGTCATGCAGGCAGTGATTGTGCTTTGTTGGAGGTAGTGTGGTGCTTAGCAAAGGTATGCCATGCTAATGAGGGCTTTTCAGAAGTAAAAGTTGTTGGGAGGGGGGGGGCCCACTCTTGCCGGTATTGTGGCTTAATAGTGGGACCTGGGAACTTGAGATGCAGCCCAACATGTAGCCCCTCGCCTGCCCTATCCGTCACTGTGTCATTCCCATCACTTTCCTGAATTGCCCAGATTTTCACACATGAAAACCTTAGCGAGCATCGGCGAAATACAAAAATGTTCTGGTCGCCCATTGACTTCAATGGGGTTCGTTGTTCGAAACGAACCCTCGAGCATCACGGGAAGTTCGTTACGAATAACGAACACCCGAACATTTTGGTGTTCGCTCATCTCTAATAATAAACTTTATGTGTATAGCGCCAACATATTCCGCAGCGCTTACATAGACAGGGGATACAGAAAGACAAAAGTACAAACATTACAGAACCACAGTTACATAGTAATCAGTTGATGGAAACAGTAGGGGTGAGGGTCCTGCTCCAACGAGCTTACATACTACAAGTAATGGGGGGATACAGAAGGTAAGGGCTGGAGATGTGCACGGTATGGCGGGGTGGAGATGTGCACGGTATGGGGGGTGGAGAGTGAAGGATGCTATACACATAGACAATGGTCAGACATTTAGCCGTGTGATGGCAGAATCAGTATGACTGCAGGGGCGGTTGATGGTGGCTAGCAGGGATTGCAGTCAGTAGGTCAGGGATCATGTTATCAGGCGGAGTACAAAGGGGTTTGTTTAGGGAATGCGGTACGCCTCCCTGAAGAGGTGAGTTTTTAGAGCACGCCTGAAGTTCTGCAAGTCCTGGATTGCTCGGGTAGCCTTTGGTAGTGCGTTCCAGAGGACCGGTGCTGCTCTGGAGAAGTCTTGGAGGCGGGAATGAGAAGTTCGAATTAAAGGGGCGCTCAATCTGGTTTCGTTAGCAGAGCGGAGAGCCCGGGCTGGGTGATGGATTGAGATGAGGGAGGCGATATAGGGTGGCGCTGCACTGTGGAGGGCTTTGTGGATGAAGGTGGCGAGTTTAAATTGAATTCTGTATTTAACGGGCAGCCGGTGCAGTGACCGGCACAGGGCAGAGGCGTCCGAGTAGCGGCTGGACAGGAAGATGAGCCTGGCTGCCGCATTCAGGATGGATTGGAGAGGGTAGAGTCTGGTGCAGGGGAGGCCGATCAACAACGAGTTGCAATAATCGAGCCGGGAGTGGATGAGGGCAACAGTAAGCGTTTTTAACGTCTCCACAGTGAGAAAAGAGCGGATTCTTGCGATCTTCTTGAGGTGCAGCTGACATGTTTGGGCCAGAGATTGGATGTAGGGGGTAGAATGTTTGAACTAACAAGTATGGTGTAGAGAGCAGTGGCCACAGTATACAACACCAAACATCAGTTTACATCTATGTGAGAAATACAAACTAACAATACATCTCATGTGGCATACATCTATCAAAGTGACTTCATGAGTGAAACCCACAGTTCTCTCTCACAGTATATATATAATAAATTGGCGTGTATATGAATACCATAGTTATTCTCTTATGCCACGCATATTCCGTGTCTCTACCACTCTGCATGACTATAGCCATTGATGACATAGTCAGAAGGTTTAACTGTTAACCCTTGTCACCATTGGTGATCTCCAATGGTGAGACAACTTGTTTCTGAGTGTCATCAACTTATGATGTACAATCTATTGAATTGCGTTCTCTCTTGGATCTAATTAGTATGAATTGTTGTGTGGGAACATCATATCCCGGTAGTCCAATTGATTACAGCAATTCTTTGTATTTTTTATCATTTTTGTTTGTAGTGTCTTTTATTTTAATACATACCAATAAAAGTTAAATTTTAGTCCTAACCGGTGAGGTGCAATGTACCTATAGTGGCCCGATTAGTAACAGTACCCACTATAGTGGCCCTAGGAGTAATAGTGACCGCCATAGTAATCCCAGGGATGCTGCCCAGCCAGAGGCCATTAGCAACTCTCTTATTGGATCAGGAATAGGTAATCTGGCATCATGAGGTGCAGGTTTTATTGTAAAAGGTATATCCGGATACAGAATTCTATCTTTCTATTTACTGGAGAAACCTTTGGTATTTGTCATGCAGAAGTAACAGTCAGTATGGTGGCCTCTTTGTTCTTGCCATACCATCGGAATGGCGAATGGCGTTCTACTCTTGCCTTTCAGCCACTGTGTGGGATGAGTGTTACATAACTCCCAGATGATATGTGGTGCCACTTCTTATCTTGGTCACAAAGCTTTATGCCGACATAGTTGTGATAGACCCACTTTACCAAGGATGTTATTTTCCTCTGCTGTGTCTTATTGGTGAACTGTCCGCAAACAGAGCAGAAATTGTTCGAGTTGTTCAGACATCCGCGCCGCTCAGCCATATTGTTATTACATTTAAAAAAATAGTCCCAGTCTAAGCAATGACGTGTAAAAACACAGTTCAGTAATTACAACTTACTGGTGGATGATCCGCAGTGTTTCCGCCACGTGGAAACATACCCTATATGTTACATAAACCTACCCTTAGGGTGACTACACACTACAGTTCTTTTTCTCCAGGGGTCTATGGGACTTGTTAATGTTAAAATCGCATCACGCAAAATCGCGATTTCGCGGTAAATTGCGATTTTGCCGCAATGTGTTTTTAACATTAGAAAGTCCCATAGACACCTGGAAAAAAACCGCATCAAATTCGCAAATGCTAGTGGGTAGTCACCCTTAGGGCTTATTTAGACGACCGTATATCGGCTCGGTTTTCACGCCGAGCCGATATACGGTGTCCTTGTCTGCAGGGGGCGGGGGGATGAAAGAGCCAAGAGCAGGAACTGAGCTCCCGCCCCTCGCCACTATTTGCAATGGGAGGGGCGAGACAGGGGCGGAGCTAAGTGCCGCTACTTAGCTCCACCCCCGCCTCGCCCCCTCCTATTGAAAATAGTGGCGAGGGGCGGAGAGGGGGCGGGAGCTCAGTTCCTGCTCCTGGCTCTTCCATCGTCCCCCTCCCCCTGCAGACAAGGACACCGTATATCGGCTCGGCGTGAAAACCGAGCCGATATACGGTCGTCTGAATAAGCCCTTATAGTGTTCAGTCAGCACGTGGTGTGTAACAGCGATTGCAAAATAGTTGTGCAAGCACTTTTGTTATTCAAGGTTAATGGCGAGCCGACCGGATTAATTGGGTAGACATATTTCTAAAAAATAAAGTACAATGTCAATTGGATTACATCATTCCCCATCACTGTAATAATTAACATGAATAGCCACCATGAACGCTGACATTAAACGTCTGATTTGCCAATCTACCGTTCGGCAAAGTAGCTTCAGCAGTACAGACTCCATCATCATTCTTAGTCAGGCTATTGATGACCAAAACTCTTCCATTAGACTTCAGATTATAGCCGTGTCTGGAAGTCACATTGCCATTTCGAATCTCGGCATCTGCAATTTTTTGCCATTGTTCGGGTTTGTATGTTTCCAGGTAATCTCCCTCACAGAGATGTTAAAGTCTGTTGGTAATTCTATGGAGGAATTTAAAAGGCCGGATACTTCCTTATGAGGCAGAGCTTGTCCTACAAGAGAAGATCGGAAACAGGGATAGTCTCATTACAGAGTAAACAAACCATTCCCGTGCCTAATGGCCATTCACCTTGGACATTTACCTCTCAGCTTGGTAATTAGTCATAAGCATCCCCTCACCTCGTACCCTCATACAGAGCTTTCCCATTGTAGTGACTATGCAGTATTACCCAACCAGTAGAACCAATCAGAGATGAATAACATAATAGTATTAGATAACAGGTACGCCTCAACCGTGTAACCATCCTGATTTATCAGTTCCAATCCAAGCCACACAGCAGAACCAGGAACTAATAGCCAGAGCAGTGCCCATACATATACTGCAGCACCCGGGGGAGTACCTACAGGCTTGTGGACTTGGGTGCAAAGGTTCAGCTCCTCTCGCATGTATGCTACCACCCCAGTAATAATAGGGTAAAGAATTATTAGACAGCTGGCCCTCAGCTACAATAAGCGGTAATACTCACTTCTCTTCTTCCCGATAAGCAGTACATCTCCTGCAGCTCCTCTAACGGATGTCAGGTGATCGCTGCAGCCCGAGGCCACAATGCCACCACCCCAAACTCTTGGCACCATGGTGCCCAGGATGTGAGAGCTGATGCCAGTAGAATGGACGGTGACACTGTGGCCTCCGATTGGCTGCAGCAGTTAACTGACTTCTGCTGCAAACACATATCAGAGGAACTGCAGTAGTTGTTAATCTGCTCACCCGGGGGTTGAGTATTGCAGTGTATAACCAGTCATAGTGTAGTGTAAATCCCCAGACATCCTGTATATAACCAGCCACAGTACTGTATAATGTCCATCCTCAGACACTTGAATATACACAGGCCGTTTTTCATGACCCAGACCCCAGTATGTAACCAACCCTTCTGTGTCCACCCCATGTATGGCCGGACTGGGATTAAAAAGCAGTCCTGGCACACAAACCATACCAACCCACATATAATATTGTGCCCCCACCCCCATATTGTAGAACAACCAGCGGCGCACATTGCATGATGTGACAGATTTTGCTTTTCTCTTTGAGATGAAAGTATCATTTCCTGCTATCTTTGGGGTAAATCCAATATATCAGACCTCACCGGCCGGCACAAACCATCCAGCGCCGGACTATCAGGAGGAGGAGCTTGCAGGAGTAGGGTTCACACTTATAAAAGGTTCCTATCTGATGTGTGAGGTGCCTGCGACGGTGTGCTGCAGGAAATTACCCCTAAGGCCTCAGGTCCACGGGCCGCAGACATGAGGCCAGAAAATACAATATACTTACCTGTCCAGACGCTGCGGGGCTGTCCTCCGTGCAGGCCGGATCTTCTTTCTTCTGCACGGCGGATGTGTGAGGGACCCTGGCGGCGTGTCGTCTTTTTTTTTTTACCGGACGGCTTACATTGGCTTAAATGGAAGCTGCGGGAGCCATCCGTGCGGGAAAACCGCACAAAAATGGAGCATGCTGCTGTTGTTTTCCTGCACGTGCGATCCGCATGCCGGGTAAAAGGACATCCGCAGGTATTCCCTATGGGTGTGGTTTTTAAAATTCCATTTTTGCCATGGACATGAAGCCTAAACCAGTACTCAAACAATTACAATGCATCAAATATTTGTGGAATGATTAGTACTAGACGTTTTACTACATAAATACAGAACCAAGCTCTGAATATGAATACGGTACCAGAACCAACCTCAGTACATAAATACAGCACCAAAAGCTTATAAGCACAGCATAAGAACCAACCCTATAGCAAATACAGTGTCAGAACCAAGCTTGGCGCATAAATACAGCATCAGAGCCTTTGTACAGTGATACAATACCAGAATCAAGCTCATAATATAAATACTAGCTCCAAATACAGCAACAGAACAGTTTGCTCCCAAATGTGTGAGTTTTTCATGTACAAATGTGTACGAGGATGTGTGCGTAAGTATACAACTCCCACTGGTTTACAGTTTACAAGATCCTGGGCCATCAGACTTGGATGGCCAAACCTGTGGTTTGGAATCATCAGCTGGCAGCTGTATCTTATGTGCTGGTCACTGTCCTACCACTAGGGTTCACAATTGCGACTCACCCCTTAGTGAACGGATGCCAAGGGCCTCCACCATTAATTGGCTCACTGCCGTGGTCCGCGGGCCGGCTGTGGGTGGCACTCAGGGAGGGAAGGGCCGTTAACTAGGGAGTCTGCAGCCAATTACAGGCTGCAGACATCGCCGACACGGTCCTCCCTTCCAATGAGACACTGCAGTTGTGATTGGTCACAACTGTGGTCTCTCAGTGCACTGCTGGCTGTGTGATTGGTCCGGCCGGCGGTGAACTCAGTGTCTGGAAACAGCTTAGGGTAGCAGAATGAGTTGATCATGCTGACAGTATGTACTAGATATAATCATATATGTATAATTGGTATATTATAACAGCTGTGCCTATATAATTATACACAGGAGAAACCCAGGTTATACCAGCATGCTCCATATCACTATATATAAAGGGATCTACATTTTCCTGTATATTGTGATATTGACCACGCTAGTATAAACTGGATATCTCCTGTATATAGTGATATGGAGCATGCTGATATAATCTGGGGGTATTAGTGTGTCTTGATGCCCTTAGGAAGTCCTGGTGGAGTCAAGTTTGACAGGAGGGTTACGCCCCTGAACGGGATTGCCTGCTGACCTGGATGGGATTTAGGTCCTGGCTGCCCACTAAGGATTGTTGGGGAAACCAGACAGCATCCCCCGCTGCAGGCAGGCAGGCAGCTGTAGGGCATTTACCCGGCGGCCGTGCAGAACGCGTCCTATAGGTCAATCATAGTGCTCCTTCCTGGCCAGCTGCACAGGGTGGAACTCAGCAGTGAGACCGAAGCAGCCTGAAGAAAAGAATAAGGCGCTCGGCAGCATGTAGAAAACAGAGCGTTGGTGGTACAGTGCACCACACTAGGGAGCCATACTGCAGCAGGGCCGGGGGACAGGCAGCTATCTGCGGTGCAGCACAGGGAGCGCTCCTCTGTGAGAGCACGGACCCATGGACGGGGGCCAGTCAACTAACAGCACTTTGTAGGACCTTCAGATATTGACCCAATCGGCAGCTAGGGGTGTGACAGGGGTAACGTTACCCCCCTAGCTACCAGAGGCGTCAAGATACACTAATACCTAACCTGGGAACCCCCTATATATATATAATTACATACGTACAGCTAGTAGAAGTTATACATCTACCTGTATATAATGCTATGCACCATGCTGATATCATCTGGGTATCTCCTGTGTGTGCTAATATATGTCTATATTAGAGATGAGCGAGCACCAAAATGCTCGAGTGCTTGTTACTCGAGTCGAACTTCCCGCGATGCTCTAGGGTTCGTTTTGAGTAACGAACCCCATTGAAGTCAATGGGCGACCCATTGACCCATTTTTGTATATCGCCAATGCTCGCTAAGGTTTTCATTTGTGAAAATCTGGGAAATTCACGAAAGTGATGGGAGCGACACAGAAACGGATAGGGCAGGCGAGGGGCTACATGTTGGGCTGCATCTCAAGTTCCCAGGTCCCACTATTAAGCCACAATAGCGGCAAGAGTGGGCGCCTCCCCCCCCCCCCCCCGCACTGTCAGCATAAAGATCGTTCTGCTCTGGCACAGCTGTAACAGCTGTGGCAGAGAAGAACGATGTTAGCCCATTGAATTCAATGGAGCCGGCAATACAGCCGACTCCATTGAAAGCAATGGGCTGCCGGCGAGTGCGGGATGAATTGTCGGGAAGGGCTTAAAAATATAAGCCCTTACCTGAAAATCATCCTAAAATGTGTAAAAAAAAAAAAAAAAGTATACTCACCTTTCCGCTGAAGCCGGAGTTCAGCCGCGTCCGGCTGGCAGTTCTCCTGAACTGCTCTCTGTAGTATTCAGCAGCCGGTGATTTAAAATCCCCGCCTGCTGAATGAGCTGCCTCTGATTGGTCACAGCCTCACCAATCAGAGGCAGCTCTCACTCACACCCATTCATGAATTCATGAATGGGTGTGAGAGCTGGCCCTGATTGGTCCCTGCGCTGAGCCAATCAGAGGCAGCACTCACCCATTGATGAATTCATGAATGGGTGAGTGAGAGCTGCCTCTGATTGGTGAGGCTGTGACCAATCAGAGGCAGCTCATTCAGCAGGCGGGGATTGTAAATCCCCAGCTGCTGAATACTACAGAAAGCAGTTCAGGAGAACTGCCGGCCAGACGCGGCTGAACTCCGGCTGCAGCGGAAAGGTGAGTATACATTTTTTTTTTTTTACACATTTTAGGATGATTTTCAGGTAAGGGCTTATATTTTTAAGCCCTTCCCGACAATTCATCCCGCGCTCGCCGGCAGCCCATTGCTTTCAATGGAGCCGGCTGTATTGCCGGCTCCATTGAATTCAATGGTCAGTGCTCGTTTAATCGAGACGAGTACCGCGTGGTGCTCATCTCGAGTAACGAGCATCTCGAGCACCCAAATACTCGAACGAGCATCAAGCTCGGACGAGTATGCTCGCTCATCTCTAGTCTATATATATATATATATATATATGTGTGTGTGTATGTATATATAGTATAAGCTATATATCATGTATATAGTGATATGGACCATGCTGGATATTTCCTGTATGTGATTGCACACCTTGCACACAATTAAAAACTGCATAAAAAACCTCTGTGTGTTTTTTATGTGATCTTCATCATTGTTCAAAAATGCAACAAAAAACATGAACGCAGCCTAAAAGGCTACAAACTGATTCTCAGTTGCCCAGAAAATGACTGATGTGTGGAATGCTTAAGCCAGGCAGCTGGATCATGTATGGAAATTCATTTAGCAGCTGTATGCGGCACGGTTTAGGTACAGGTACGGGTATGGGAACAGGTACAGGTGTGTGTGTGGGGTCCTGAGGTTTTAGCTGCGCCCCCTAGTGCTGGGTAATCACTGCACTGTAACTTCCATTGCAGTGAGTTATGTGTCCGGTTCTCCCATCCTGCCATGATATCGGTTCAGTACAGAAGTAACCCGCAGGGTGTCTGATACAAGAGCTTCCCGGCATGATGCAGCGGCACGTTCAGAGGTTCTCCGTGTTCTCTCACACTTGTTGGTTTGTGGCTCTGTTGTGGAAATGGCCAAATCCTTACCAAATCTATGATAGCCATTTATATAACAGCAGATACATATTCCACAGTGCCGTGCACTTACATGGGGTCCTGTCCTCACGGGGGCTGACAGTCCATATCTTCAGAGGATCGGGGAAACTCTCACAAACACAGGCAGAAGATATAAACCCCATGAAGGTGTTGCGCTCGATATGAACTCTGGGCTGCAGCGCTACAATAGTGTAAGGTAACCAGATTTTCCCACGGTGAAAGCAGGACAGAGGGGTGTAGTCAGGAAGGGGGCTGATCACAACGTATGGTTTTACCTCTGTCTTTATAAAAACTGCAGGGCCGATTCAAAAAAGACAGAGCAAATTCCGCAGCATTTCTGCTTCCAAAAAACAGTCAAAATCCGTGCTACTTGTGCGAGATTTGACTGAAAATTAGCCCCAGCTGATTTTATACTATGCGGTGCCCTCCTCACCTCCATCGTAGGCCTTCCACTGTCAGCGCTACATGGCTTCTGGTTCTCAGCGACCTGTAATGGCATCACCTGACCAGGGAAGTCTACGGAGGAGGTGAGGGGGAGCGCCGCATAGTATGAAATGACCTACAGATACGCGGCTGATTTTCAGTCAAAATCCGCACCAATGGTACAGATTTTGACTGTTTTCTTGGGATGCAGAAATGCTGCAGAATTTGCAGTGGAAATATCTGCTGTAGACATTCCGCAGCATTACAACCACATGTAAACATACTGTAAGTCAGCTTGATTTATGCTGCCATGTGCAGAGTGGCCTCAGTAGTAGTAGTGTCCCCCACAGTAGCATCAATAGTAATAGTGCATTTAGTAGTAATACTGTCTCCCACAGTGGTCCTCAGTAGTAATAGTATCTCCAAAAGTGGCCCCAGTAGTAATAATGCCCTCCACAGTAGCCCCAGTTGTAATAGGGTCCCCCACAATGGCCCTCAGTAGTAATAGTGTCCCCCACAGCAGCTCCAGTAGTAATAAGGTTCCCCACAGTGGCCCTCAGTAGAATTAGTGTCTCCCAAAGTGGCCCTCAGTAGTAATAGTGTCCCCTACAGTAGCCCCAGTAGTAATAAGGTCTCCCACAGTGGCCCTCCGTACTAATAGTGACCCGCACAGTAGCCCTCAGTAGTAATAGTGTCCTCCACAGTGCTAATACTATTACTACTGGGGCTGATATAGGGGACACTACTACTAATAGTGTCCCTTATATCGACCCCAGTAGTTACAGCGACCCCCACAGTAGTAGTAGTAGAGCCTCCATGAAACTGATATGCTTACCCTCTTCCTGGTCCTCAGAGCGCCGCTACTCCTCCTCTTCTCAGCGCTGCTGCGAGAGGAAGTGTGTGTGCACCCACAGCAGCGCATCCTCTCTTTTCCTCTTCTCTTGCGGGACTAAAGAGGAGAGGTCATGGGAGGGAGGAGGAAGATCCTGGATGCACACACTGACGTCAGTGTGTGCATCTGCCACGGCGCCACAAAGTGATTAACAACGGGGAGCTGTGGCACCCCAGCTGATAATCACTATAGTGACCAGGCGTCCTGAAAGTGGGACAAAGACGGAGGCGGGACACAGGGTCCTAAAGCGGGTCCCTCAATCAACCGGCTGGGTTAAGGGTTAAGGACAGTTTACCACATCCTCAGTTTGTAATTATATTGCATTTCTTCTCCTTCGAATGATTTCAACAAAACATCATTAATAGCAGCTGCTTTGTCATTTTTGGAAGTTAAAATCACAGGCTCGCATAACCAATTTATGGTCTTGCTTTGATGATGAGATGTCAGGTACACCTTAGCAGTCAATTCTGTAAGAGATGTCACCACTATGGCTAAGCTTGATGTTATGATGATCTTACCTTCATGTGTAGAGTTCTCTCCATCTCCAATTTTAACCCCTTAGTGACCGAGCCTGTTTGCGCCTTAATGAGCAGACCAAATTCTGGTCACTTTAACATAGAATAACTCCGTAAAAATTGTACATATCCGAGTAATTTTGACATTGTTATTTCACAACATGTTGTGCTTCATTTAGGTAGTCAAAATAGACCGATAGAATTTGTGTATATTTATTAAAAGAGCCTAAATCTTTTTATAATTTCAACTGCAATAGGTCAAATATGTGCAAACACAGTGTACAAATTTTTGATAAGATATATATTTCCATCTGCTTACTTTATTCTGGAAGCACATTGTAAAAAAGTTTAGTTTTTAAAAAAATATTTAGGAGACATACAAATGTAACATTAATTATTAACATTTAGAGGAACACTTTGTTTTCCTGCACCAGGCCAAGATTGCAAAGGCTCATTGTAGCAGAATGATAGATACCCCCACAAATGACCCCATTTTTAAAAAAATACACATCGTAATATATTCACTGAGGGGGGTCAGGAGTATTTTGATCCCGCAATTTCTTTTCAGGAGTTGATGCAATTTAGAGGAGAAAAAATAAAACAGACAGAGAGATAGAGAAAGAGCGATAGACAAACAGAATGATAGCGATAGACAAACAGAACAAGGGCAATAGAAAGACAGAGAGAGAGAGAGAGAGAGAGAGAGAGAGAGAGTGATAGAGAAACCCAGAGAAAGCGATAGAGAGACGGAGGGAGCATAGAGACAGAAAGAAAGAGTGATAGAGAGAGCGAGACCGACAGAAAGCGACAGAGACAGACAGACAGAAAGAGATAAGACAGGCAGAAACACAGAGAGATCAGAGAGACAGACAACGAAAGCGACAGATAGAGACAGACAGAGAGAGAAAGGCAGGCAGAGAGAGACACAAACAGACAGAGAGACAGACAAACAGAAAGAGAACTGTAGGTTTTTTTATATTAGATATCTGCTCCAAATACAAAGTGACCCTCTAAATAATCACTTAACCGAGCAGATTCAGAAGTTCCCAACCACAACTTTTGAAACATTTCATGTTCGCGTAGCAAACATCGGGTCAATCTAGTTATATAAACTACACTGCAACAAATTCCACAATGCTGCAATTATATATGTGAGATAATCTATATATGCCGAATAAAATCTGCTAAAATCTTCATGATACTCAAAATCTCTGCCCTCTTTTCTTTCCTCTTACAATGGGCCGATTTGCTCCCCATTTGTTCCTTCATCTAAATCTTCAGCTTTCACTGTAATAAATAAGTTTCTAGTTAGAGATGAGCGAACCTACTCGGCCACGCCCCTTTTTCGTCCGAGTACCGCGATTTTCGAGTACTTCCGTACTCGGGCGAAAAGATTCGGGGGGCGCCGTGGGTGAGTGGGGGGTTGCAGCGGGGAGTGGGGGGGGGGGAGAGGGAGAGAGAGAGGGCTCCCCCCTGTTCCCCGCTGCTACCCCCAGCTCCGCCACGCCTCCCCCCGCCCCCCGAATCTTTTCACCCGAGTACTGAAGTACTCGAAAATCGCGGTGCTCGATCGAGTAATTACTGGAAACGAGTAGGTTCGCTCATCTCTATTTCTAGTATAACTCACAAAATGTAAACTTTATACTTAAAAAAATATAGCTTATCAATACTTAAAATTCATAAATAAGTCAGAAAACAAATTGTATTTCCTTCATAACTTATAACGTAGTTAACCCCCCCGCCCCCCCCCCCTAACATTGGAAAATTCTTTTTTTTTTTTTTTTTTTTTTTACACAAATATAAAAAAAACACAAAAAACCTGTGGCGCACCAGAGAATATTTACTTTTCAGTTGGCAGAGCTGTATCAAGCTGTTTTTTGTGACAACTTGTAGTTTTTATTTGTTCCATTTTGAGGTTTAACCCCCTTAGTGACGGAGCTTTTTTGCCTTTTTCCATTTTCGTTTTTTCCTCCTCCCTTTTAAAAAATTGTAGCTCCTTTATTTATCCATCGACGTCGCTGTATGAGGGCTTGTTTTTTGTGGGACGAGTTGTATTTTTCAATGGTGCTATTTGTTGTACCATATAATGTACTGAAAAACTTTTAGAAAAATTCTAAGTGGAGTAAAATAAAAAAAAAAACGATATTCCGCCATCTTTCGGTGCGTCCTGTTTCTACGGCGCACAAACTGCAACAAAAATTACCTGACAACTTTATTCTATGGGTCAGTACGATTACTACGATACCAAACTTATATAGTTTTTTTTTGCTGTACTGCTTGTATTTTTTTTTTAAGATATTTAATTTTTTTAAATTATTGTCTGTCCATATTCTGCGCACAATAATTTCTTACATTTTTTGTCGACATAATTGTGTAAGGGCTCATTTTGTGCGGGACATCCTGTCGTTTCAGTTGCTACCATTTTCGCATACAATTGACTTTTTGATGGCTTTTTTATTACATTTTTTTCTCGGAGATAGGGTGACCAAAAAGTGCATTTCGGGCGTTCTTTATTTTTTTTTTTTCGGACCATGTTTACCGTGCGGAGTAAATAATACATTACTTTGATAGATCGGACTTTTACGGACGCAGCAATACCAAACACGTATTTTTGGTTTATTATTCAATAGGAAGCCTTATCAGGGAGCGACAAACAAACTAAACTTTAGTAAAGCAAAATTTGATCAGCTTAGAACTTCTATCGGTAACATTAAATGGGACAACATCCTCAAAAATGCCAGTATGGAGGACAAATGGGAGGAGTTTAAAAGGATCCTAATCACCTTATGTGAGCAGTTCATTCCCTTTAAAAATAAAAGAACTGAAACTAAAAGGAAACCAATGTGGCTCGACAAGACGGTAAGAGGCAATAAATTTTTTTAAAAAGACAGCGTTCAAACTACTAAAGCAAGAAGGCAGCGAAGAAACGCTAAAATCGTACAGGGAAAAAAACAAAATATGCAAAGATAACATCAAAACTGCCAAGGAGGAGGCAGAAAGACTGATCGCCAAAGAGAGCAAAAACAACCCAAAACTATTCTTCAGCTATAATAACAGCAAAAGGATTTGCAGGGAGAGCACAAACAATGCAGGAGAAATCATTGAAGATGATGGAGGGAAGGCAAATCTATTAAACAGTTTCTTTTCAAGCGTATTTCACAAACGAAAAGGAAATGCCACACGAGATGCAGGTGAATACAATGAACCCCTCACAAAATATTTCATACCTAATGCAAGAGGAAGTGCGGAAGAGATTAAAGAAGATTAAAAAAATCGATAAATCGCCAGGCCCAGATGGAATAAACCCAAGGATACTAAGGGAACTAAGTGATGAGATAGCTAGGCCGCTATACCTAATATTTCTGGATGCTATCAAGACCAATGTTGTACCACTGGATTGGCACATTGCCAACATGGTTCCAATTTACAAAAAGGGGACCAAAAGTGAGCCTGGTAACTATAGGCCGGTAAGTCTCACTTCAATAACGGGAAAGATTTTTGAGGGGTTTCTTAGAGACGCCATCGATGAGTACCTCAAGGAGAACAAGGGAATAACTCCTCACCAGCATGGATTCATGAAGGGTCGCTCATGTCAGACAAATCTAATCAGTTCCTATGATGAAGTAAGCTCTAGGCTGGACCTGGGAGAGTCTATTGTTCTCGTATATCTGGACTTCTCTAAAGCGTTTGACACCGTGCCGCATAATGGGCTAATACACAAAGTGAGAAGCTCGGATTGGGTGAAAACGTGTGTAATTGGGTTAAAAATTGGCTCAGAGATAGAAAGCAGAGGGTGGTAATAAATGGTTCATACTCTGATTGGGCCACAGTCACTAGTGGGGTGCCACAGGGTTCAGTATTGGGCCCCATTCTGTTCAATATATTTATCAACGACCTGATAGAGGGGCTGCACAGCAAAATATCAATATTTGCAGATGACACAATTATACAATATAATTAATGCAACGGAGGACAATGTGCGGCTACAAACTGACCGAGATAAGCCGGGGCTTGGGCAGAAAAATGGCAAATGAAGTTCAATGCTGAAAAATGTAAGGTTCTGCACATGGGCAGGAGGAACGGATGTCACCAATATACACTAAATGGGGTACCGCTAAGGAAAAGTGATATGGAAAAAGACCTGGGGTACTAGTGGATTGTAGACTCAACTGGAGTAACCAATGCCAGTCAGCTGCTGCAAAGGCAAATAAAGTCTTGGGGTGCATCAAAAGAGGTATAGGGGCGAGGGACGAAAACATTATCCTTCCATTATATAAGGCACTTGTCAGGCCTCACATGGAATACTGCGCACAGTTCTGGACACCGGTGCTCAGGAAAAATATTACGGTACTGGAGGGGGTTCAAAGAAGGGCAACTAAACTAATACATGGAATGACGGGACTGGAATACCCAGAGAGGCACCAAAACTGGGATTATTCACCCCGGAAAAAAGACGGCCAAGGGGCGATCAAATAACTATGTATAAGTACATGAGGGGACGATACAAGGATCTCTCCCAGGATCTGTTTATACCTAGGACTACCTTATCCCACCTTATCCAAATCCTCTTGTAACCGCCTTGCGTCCTCTCTTGTGTTAATTACTTTACATAGTTTTGTATCATCTGCAAATATTGCTATTTTACCGCACAATCCTTCTACCAGGGCATTAATAAACACTGCCCCCTGTGGTACCCCACTAGTGACCCCCTCCAATACTGCCCATTGTAGCTCCCCACTAGTAATGGTGGCCCAATCGGAACATGTACCATTAATAATCCCCCCTGCTTTCTATTACAGAGTCAGTTTCTTACCCACTTAGACACATTCTCACACAACACACTAGTAAATATCCAGTACAAATGACTTATTTGAGATGAAATAAACTCTTAGCTTCAGTAAATGTATCTCAGGAACCTGACTAGAGTTGGGTCTCGGCAACGAGAAGTTGTTGAGTCACTTGTGATGTTCCAGTTTCAGTAGGACACTTCAAGAAAGGTAACTTCAAGGCACTTGATTTATATGGACGTCTTTGGTTACCAGAGTACAATCTTCAATGTGCAGTGTAGTCTTAGGCTCCATGCTCCAACCAGAACCTTATATTGTATCAGTCTTTAAACATACATTCTTCATAGTGTAGTGGAAAGGTTCTTTTAGAGTTCTCCATCACAAAAGTTACCTCCTTGAAGCCCCCAGCTAAATAGCCTAAGGCTGGGCTCAAACGAGTGTATGATTACACCCATGTGGTATGCGGTAACTTGCAGGCAATTGCATCGCCTTATGCAGTTCTGCTCACATTATTGTGTTGGAATGGCATAATACATGATTGCAAAAAAGAACGCAGCAGGTTTTATTCTGCTCCGTATTTACGCACGTGGGAGCCCATTGTTCTATACAGGTGTGCCGGTACGTAACGGTGTGGGAAAGATAAACCAGAGGGACCGCGCATGACCGCGTGCGGGAGATACACTATCATACGCAGTACAATTTCACAGTCATACACGGCAGTATGCTGGGTCATTGCCGCCTCCACCGCTGAAAAACACTGAGCAATGGTCTTCTCTGTCCAGCCCGTCAGAAGAGTCTACATCACTATATGAAGCTGTAAAATAGAAGGAGGGAAATGAGCAGTTGTGTATGAAACATGACAAAAACTACATAGAAACTACTAGAGATGGATGATAAAGGGCCAGGGAGGTCCGGCTCTTTATCACTTAAAGGACCATTAACTAAGTTAGTGTAGAGAAGTCTGGGGTCTGTTCTTGTGGTGTTACCTGGTGAAGTCAGTGCATGCACAGCAAGGATTACTTTTTTCCAAAGGCTGTGTACACGCACTACCATAGCAATGAAGGTACTTAACCCCTTGAAGGGGCTTTCCAGGAGTTTTAAAAATGGGCTAGTGCTAGGAAACAGACCTAAAATTTAAAAAAACTAAGCCGAACAAACTAATTAAATGGAACCAGATCCAGAATGGCCCCGCAGCCACCCAGCCCCTGCTGCTCCACTCTCAGAAGTTTCTGTATATGTCATATGCTGTATATCATTGATGTGGCCAATGAGTGCTGCTTAGTTTTTTTATTTTTGCCCATTTGCTGCTCTTTGCTACTTTTTAAAAACTCCCAGAAACCTCTAATTGCCAGGCCTTACAGGGTCCTAAAGGGGTTTCACCACCAGAGCCATTTATCCACTTTCCACAGGACCCTTTCTAGAGGATAAGTGTTTGATCTCTGGGGGTGCGACTCCTGGTCTACCAGAGAACTACACCCACGAATGCCCCTGTAAATAGAGCGGTGGTCTGCATGCTCAACCAGCACACCATTCACTTCTATGGGACAGACCGTGATCAATGCACTCAACTGTCTCCCTCTGTCCCATAGAAGTGAATGGTGTGGTGGTCGAGTATGCACTCAAGCACCCCGTTAACAGGGAAATTCAGGTGCATTGGAATCATCGAAGATCGGCCCTCCAGAGACCAAACATTTATCCCCTATCCTGTGGCTAAGGGATAAATGTATCTGGTGGTTAAACCCTTTGAATGAAAGCTACTTTTCTTTACTTTTGCTTCACAGCAGCCATAATGTATCGCTTCTCCTTAAGGAGAGCACCTTGAAGGTGTGAGGAGACTTATAAGGCCATTCATGCTCCTCTGGGAAATATACAAATGGAAGATGGAGCAATACCTCTGCAGTGCCACCTATTGGAAGGCAGCATTCCTGCAAGTCAATGTCAGACTTAACAAGTCTTGAAACAATGACTGGGAATTGTGAGCCAAAGCCAGAATAACCATCCACAGACAACTGTAGATAGAGCTGAGATACCTTCTTAAGTATGCTTGATAAAGGGGCCTTTATTGCCCCGAAACGTGTCACACCATCTGCAGTACCCCCTGTATTGTTTGTTTATGTACCTATGTCTGTCATTCAGACTATTAAAAACCCTTTAGGCGACCACTGGATTGGATCTACTTTTTTTTCTGCCTGGATTCCATGTGGGGAGGTCTCGAGGATATGCGACCTCTCATAAAAGTAAGTTTCTAATTTTGACCTTTCTTAAACCAATCACTCCTTATGAGCGGAAGGCCAAACGTCTCTCTACATCAGACCGCTGCAGAGGTTTTGTTCCATCTTCCCATTTACAAGTTTTTTTTTATTTGAAGTGACTGTAAGAGTTTTTGTTTAAATGAGGGAGAAATTACCATTTCTTTCAGCTCAGTTTGGTTGTACGACTCAGTTATGTCATTTTTTGAATTTTTTTGTGGTGTGAATATAGCAAAAAGCAATTCCCCGTTTTCTGTGTTGTGTGGGCGCACAGGCTGGTGGGGGGTTGGATCGTAACACAATTTTTTTTGTTGGGTTTTTCATCTAAAGCAATTTGAAAGGACGGAGCAGTGAGAGTGGATGTAACGGTGTAGACTTACTGTTTTCAGATGTTTTTGATGATCTCTTCCAACATTTCCACCACAACACAGCCATCCCGACCCCCCCGACCACCACCACCACCGCTAGCACTGACAGGACAATGGTTAGGATTCTGTTATCGTCTGCAGATTGATCGTTCTTCACCTCTTCTATAATAAATAAGCAGAAACAGATTGAACGATAGTAGAGAAAAAAAAACCAAAAACATGGGAGCTGCGCCAAAACAGTTTCATAACATCAATTTCGCAGCTGGCTATAAAGGTGAATCAGTGGCCACAAGTACACCTACTAAACGTCCCCCCCCCCCCCTCCATGGGTGCCAATGAAGGACCTAGAAGCCTCACCCCATAGGGAACGCTGCCGCAGTTCAATGCTCTTAGGTCTTTTTCATCAATCTTCTTGCATAGAACATGTCAGCGCAGCGGCACACGGGGTTCTCTGGACAGACGGGTGTTCACACACATGGACTTGTCACATTCAGTGCCCCAGTACAATGCCAGCCCCAGAATCATATAGTATCCTGTAACTCATTACATTTTTCAGTGGTTGTTGGACATTTCAACCTTATTACCCCCACTACAAACATTTTAGTGTCCCTATATGGTTTTGGTTGAGTTTCCTGACCCCCGCCCCATTACTACAATCTGGTCATATTTAATCAGGCTGCTGAAAAAGAGAATTTTGGCTAAAAACTTCTGGATCTCTCCAATTAAAATGATCTCAGCTGTCTACAATTTTATGGATACATTTCTGGTTTGGGTTTTGTAACCTGAACAAAACTTCTCTGATGAAGAGCCCGTTCACACGGCGTGTTGTCTGCTTGTATTCAATCCGTGTTTTTACAGATTGAACACACACGGACCCACAGACCTAAATTGGTGTATTCAGATGTGCATTTTTAATTGCAGCATGTCCCATTTTGTTTTGTATTCACCAACCAAATCGCCCATTAAGGTCTATGGGTCTGGAAAAAAAAGCAAAAAAAAAACCCGCAGTAAACATACATCCGCATCCATGACGTCTGTATATGTGTTTTTGCACACCCCGTTTTCTGTGAGTGTGAGAATGCTGACAGCCCTCGGGTCTTCCTGCTGTTTCTTCTTCCTCTCCCTTTTTTTCCCTCTTTCTTCTCTTCTCCTTTACCCTTTGTGTATATTTCCTACCTGTGCGTCTGATAACGCCTTGTGCTTCTCTGTTCTTGTTAACCCCTTGTCCCTTCCCCAGCTATGTCCATAGTCTTCAGGGCTGACTTTGGCTGTTTCTGCTGATTTTGCACTCTACTGCAGCTGTCACACATGTCACATTACAGTCTTCATTTAAGCTTTAAACCCAATGATAATAATTAAGAGGGATACCTACCTTGAACAGTGACATTGAATGTCTGATTTGCCAATATACCTTTCGACAAAGTACCTTCAGCAGTACAGTTTACATTATCATTCTTAGTCAGGCTATTGATGACCAAAACTCTTCCATTAGATGTCAGATTATATCCGTCACTTATGTAAACCACATTGCCATTTTGATACTTGGCGATCAGCTTGGTTGTGCCATTGTTTGTACATTTCCAGATATACTCTCCAGCGTCCTTAATATCTGTTCGTAATTTTATGGGGGAATTTGGAGGGCCGGGTACTTCCTTATGAGGCAAAGTTTGTCCTACAAGAGAAGAACGGAAACAGGGATAGTCTCATTACAGGGTAAACAAACCACTCGTGGTGCCTAATGGCCATTCACCTCGGACATTTACCTCCCAGCTTGGTAATTAGTGATAAGCATCCCCTCCCCTCGTACCCTCATACAGAGCTTTCCCATTGTAGTGACTATGCAGTATTACCCAATCAGTGGAACCAATCAGAGAGGGATAAAATATTATAATTAGACAACAGGTACGCCTCAACCGTGTAACCGTCCTGATTTATCAGTTCTAATACTAGCCACATAGCAGAACCAGGAACTCCTAGCCAGAGCAGTGCCCATACATATACTGCAGCACCCGGGGGAGTACCTACAGGCTTGTGGACTTGGGTGCAAAGGTTAAGCTCCCCCCATGTATGCTACCAACCCAGTAATAATAGGGTAAAGAGGGTGTCCCACTGTAGTAAAGAATTATTACACAGCTGGCCATCAGCTACAATAAAAAAAGCAGTAATACTCACTTCTCTTCTCCCCAATCAGCAGTGCAACATCTCCTGCAGCTCCTCTAACGGACGTCAGGTGATCGCTGCAGCCCCAGACCACAGTGCCACCACCCAAACTACTGGCATCACGGCGGCCAGAATGTGAGCGCTGATGCCAGGAGAATGGACGGTAACACGGTGACTTCTGATTGGCTATATTGCTCATCTGACTTCCGCTGCAAACACAGATCAGAGGAACTGCAGTATCTGTTGGGCTGCTTAGTGGGGGAAGAAGCAGGAAGAGTTGAGTATTGCAGTGTATAACCAGCCATAATGTAGTGTAAATCCACAGAGCCCTGTATATAACCAGCCACAGTACTTTATACTGTCCATCCTAAGACTCCTTGTATACAGTATAACCAGATATAGTACTGCAGTGCATACTGTCCATCCCCAGACCCCCTGTATATAACCAGACATAGTACTGCAGTGCATACTGTCCATCCCCAGACCCCTGTATATAACCAGACATAGTACTGCAGTGTATACTGTCTATCCCCAGACCCCTGTATATAACCAGATATAGTACTGCAGTGCATACTGTCCATCCGCAGACCCCTGTATATAACCAGACATAGTACTGCAGTATATACTGTCCATCCCCAGACCCCCTGTATATAACCAGATATAGTACTGCAGTGCATACTGTCCATCCGCAGACCCCTGTATATAACCAGACATAGTACTGCAGTATATACTGTCCATCCCCAGACCCCCTGTATATAACCAGACATAGTACTGCAGTGCATACTGTCCATCCCCAGACCCCTGTATATAACCAGACATAGTACTGCAGTGTATACTGTCCATCCGCAGACCCCTGTATATAACCAGACATAGTACTGCAGTATATACTGTCCATCCCCAGACCCCTGTATATAACCAGACATAGTACTGCAGTGTATACTGTCCATCCCCAGACCCCTGTATATAACCAGACATAGTACTGCAGTGCATACTGTCCATCCCCAGACCCCTGTATATAACCAGACATAGTACTGCAGTGTATACTGTCCATCCCCAGACCCCCTGTTAATAAATAGGTCGTTTTACATGACCTAGACTCCTGTATGTAACCAACCCTTCTGTGTCCACCCCATGTATGGTTGGACTGGGATTAAAAAGCAGTCCTGGCACACAAACCATACCAACCCGCATATAATATTGTGCCCCCACCCCCATATTGTAGAACAACCAGCGGCGCACATTGCATGCTGTGACAGGTTTAGCGTTTCTCTTTGAGTTGAAAGTATCATTGCCGGTTATTCTTGGGGTAAATCCAATATATCAGACCTCACCGACCGGTACAAACCGGTACAAACCACCCAGCGCCGGACTCAGAAGGAGGAAGTTGCAGGAGCAGGGTTCACACTTATAAAAGGTTTGGTTTCCTATCTGATGTGTGAGGTGCCTGCGACGGTGTGCTGCAGGAAATTACCCCTAAACCAGTAACCACACTATTACAGCACTTCAAATATTTGTGGGATGATTACTACTAGAACAAAGGTTTTATTACATAAATACAGAACCAAGCTCTGAATATAAATACAGCACCAGAACCAACCTCAGTACATAAATACAGCACCAGAACCAACCTCAGTACATAAATACAGCACCAGAACCAAGCTCAGTACATAAATACAGCACCAGAACCAAGCTTATAAGAACAGCGTGAGAACCAACCCTATAGAAAATACAGTGTCAGAACCAAGCTTGGTGCATGAATACAGTACCAGAACCAATCTCAGTACATAAATACAGCACCAGAACCAAGCTCAGAACATAAACACGGCATTAGAACCATTTTAAGGGTGATGCCCCGCTGCGATATGATTTTTGGAAAACACATCCAAATCTATAAGAATAGTAAAAGCAGCTGTACTCACCTGTTCTTCCACCAGCGATCCAGCGCTGCAGCTTCATGGTCCTCCCGCTCTTTGCTTAGGAACAGCTACCACCTGACCAATGTAACCAGTCAGAGACCGCAGTGGTCAGGTGCCGTTATCTGGCATCATGGCTCCCAGTGATGAACTTGGAGAAACCACTTATATTACTTGTGCTGAGCTAATGCAATTGTTCTTGTCTGACTTTTTAAAATCTTTTTGGCAAACAGCTGAGAGTATCTCCTGTATGTAATTATATATGTACAGCTGGTATAAGTTATACATCTCCCTGTATATAGTGATATGGAGCATGCTGGTATAACCTGGGTATCTCCTGTATATAATTATATATGTACAGCTGGTATAAGTTATACATCTCCCTGTATATAGTGATATGGAGCATGCTGGTATAACCTGGGTATCTCCTGTATATAATTATATATGTACAGCTGGTATAAGTTATACATCTCCCTGTATATAGTGATATGGAGCATGCCTGTATAACCTGGGTATCTCCTATATATAATTATATATGTACAGCTGGTGTAAGTTATACATCTCCCTGTATATAGTGATATGGAGCATGCTGGTATAACCTGGGTATCTCCTATATATAATTATATATGTACAGCTGGTTTAAGATATACATCTCCTGTATATAGTGATATGGAGCATGCTGGTATAACCTGGGTATCTCCTGTATATAATTATATATGTACAGCTGGTATAAGTTATACATCTCCTGTATGTAGTGATATGGACCATGCTGGTATAACCTGGGTATCTCCTGTATGTAATTATATATGTACAGCTGGTATACGTTATACATCCTGTATATAGTGATATGGAGCATGCTGGTATAACCTGGGTATTTCCTGTATATAATTATATATGTACAGCTGGTATAAGTTATACATCTCCTGTATATAGTGATATGGACCATGCTGGTATAACCTGGGTATTTCCTGTATATAATTATATATGTACAACTCGTATAAGTTATACATCTCCTGTATATAGTGATATGGAGCATGCTGGTATAACCTGGGTATCTCCTGTATATAATTATATATGTACAGCTGGTATAAGTTATACATCCTGTATATAGTGATATGGAGCATGCTGGTATAACCTGGGTATCTCCTATATATAATTATATATGTACAGCTGGTATAAGTTATACATCTCCCTGTATATAGTGATGTGGACCATGCTGGTATAACCTGGGTATCTCCTGTATGTAATTATATATGTACAGCTGGTATAAGTTATACATCTCCTGTATATAGTGATATGCACCATGCTGGTATAACCTGGGTATCTCCTATATACAATTATATATGTACGGCTGGTATAAGTTATACATCCTGTATACAGTGATATGGAACATGCTGGTATAACCTGGGTATCTCCTGTATATAATTATATATGTACAGCTGGTATAAGTTATACATCTCCTGTATATAGTGATATGGACCATGCTGGTATAACCTGGGTATCTCCTGTGTATAATTATATATGTACTGCTGGTATAAGTTATACATCTCCTGTATATAGTGATATGGACCATACTGGTATAACCTGGGTATCTTCTGCATATAATTATATATGTACAGCTGGTATAAGCTATACATCTCCTGTATATAGTGATATGGAGCATGCTGGTATAACCTGGGTATTCTGTATATAATTATATATGTACAGCTGGTATAAGTTATACATCTCATGTATATAGTGATATGGAGCATACTGGTATAAGCTGGGTATCTCCTGTATATAGTGATATGGAGCATGCTGGTATAACCTGGGTATTCTGTATATAATTATATATGTACAGCTGGTATAAGTTATACATCTCCTGTATATAGTGATATGGACCATGCTGGTATAACCTGGGTATCTCCTGTGTATAATTATATATGTACTGCTGGTATAAGTTATACATCTCCTGTATATAGTGATATGGACCATACTGGTATAACCTGGGTATCTTCTGCATATAATTATATATGTACAGCTGGTATAAGTTATACATCTCCTGTATACAGTGATATGCAGCATGCTGGTATAACCTGGGTATTCTGTATATAATTATATATGTACAGCTGGTATAAGTTATACATCTCATGTATATAGTGATATGGAGCATGCTGGTATAACCTGGGTATCTCCTGTATATAGTGATATGGAGCATGCTGGTATAACCTGGGTATTCTGTATATAATTATATATGTACAGCTGGTATAAGTTATACATCTCCTGTATATAGTGATATGGACCATGCTGGTATAACCTGGGTATCTCCTGTGTATAATTATATATGTACTGCTGGTATAAGTTATACATCTCCTGTACATAGTGATATGGACCATACTGGTATAACCTGGGTATCTTCTGCATATAATTATATATGTACAGCTGGTATAAGTTATGCATCTCCCTGTATATAGTGATATGGAACACGCTGGTATAACCTGGGTATCTCCTGTATATAATTATATATGTACAGCTGGTATACGTTATACATCTCCTGTATATAGTGATATGGAGCATGCTGGTATAACCTGGGTATCTCCTGTATATAGTGATATGGAGCATGCTGGTATAACCTGGGTATTCTGTATATAATTATATATGTACAGCTGGTATAAGTTATACATCTCCTGTATATAGTGATATGGACCATGCTGCTATAACCTGGGTATTTCCTGTATATAATTATATATGTACTGCTGGTATAAGTTATACATCTCCTGTATATAGTGATATGGACCATACTGGTATAACCTGGGTATCTTCTGCATATAATTATATATGTGCAGCTGGTATAAGTTATACATCTCCTGTATATAGTGATATGCAGCATGCTGGTATAACCTGGGTATCTCCTGTATATAATTATATATGTACAGCTGGTATACGTTATACATCTCCTGTATATAGTGATATGGAGCATGCTGGTATAAGTTATATCCTTATATACAGATAGATATATATAGCAGATGATCGCAGCACTTTTTCTTCTGGCATTTTGAGACAGATTTCTGATGGAACCGCCAACCGGAGTTCTGATGCAGATGCGAAACTTGTCTTACACCAGCATGATCAATATCACTATATATAGGAGTTGTTTATATATCTACCTCTATATAGTTATATTAACTATGCAGTTATAATCTGCGTATCTCCTGTGTGTGTATGTATGTATGTATGTATGTATGTATGTATGTATGTATATATATATATATATATATATATATATATATATATACATACATACATACATACATACATACATATATACATATATATATATATATATATATATACACATATACAATTAAAAAATGCACAGAAAAAACATGAACGCAGCCTAAGGGGCTACAAACCGATTTGCAAGTCACCCAGAAAATGACTGATATGTGGAATGCTTATGCCAGGCAGCTGGATCATGTATGGAAATTCATTTAGCAGCTGTATGCGGCACGGTTTAGGTAGGGTTACAGGAGCAGTTACAGGTGTGTGTGGGGGGGGGGGGCTTTAGCTGCACCCCCTACTGCTGGGTAATCACTGCACTGTAACTTCCATTGCAGTGACTTATGTGTCCGGTTCTCCCATCCTGCCATGATATCGGTTCAGTACAGAAGTAACCCGCAGGGTGTCTGATACAAGTGCTTCCCGGCATGATGCAGCGGCACGTTCAGAGGTTCTCCGTGTTCTCTCACACTTGTTGGTTTGTGGCTCTGTTGTGGAAATGGCCAAATCCTTAGCAAATCTATGATAGCCATTTATACAAGAGCAGATACATATCCCACAGTGCCGTGCATTTACATGGGGTCCTGTCCCCACGGGGGCTGACAGTCCATATCTTCAGAGGATCGGGGAAACTCTCACAAACACAGGCAGAAGATATAAACCCCATGCAGGTGTTGCCCTTGATCAGATATAAGTCACCCTATAAGGATCAGTCCTGCACTAGTGGGTATTGCGGTATATTACTGACCTGTGATCTGTAGTGCGAGGAGCAGCACGGAGAGAACACCTGCAGTCGCTGTCATTGTAACACTACACAAGTGTCTCCTCTTGTCCGGCTTCTCCGGCGGAATCATGTGTTCTCCCATCCTCGCTATATGTGCCGGGACAGGAGCAGCGGAGCAGACTGATATGTGCTTTGTGGGGGACAAACTTGGAATCCATTCACGTAACTCGTTGTTCTTTCTGTGCCCCGCAGCTCTCTGCACGGGATCCTTCACTCGTCACTTGCACAGCTGTCCTTCCTTCCTATGGCTGTCTAGAACTTTCTGGCCACTCCCACTTTCTTCATCTAGAAGGAGTGACAATAGGAAGGGAACAATATCTGCCTCTAGTCTGCCCTTACATTGTCCTGGGACAGATACGTTATCTGCGGCGCACACTCCACTCTTTACCTGTAGATATTCCAACAAAGGTCTACTGGAAGTTTATGCCAAACATCAGTAAGATGATATTTCCTGACGTTACTTCTCATCTTCCCCCAACTAATCTCAGATTGCGCCCCTCTTGTTTCTATTCTCTCCATCCTTAATCTTATTTAATCTACAAGGCGTCATTCACATCAGCGCTGGAGGCTCTATCACTGACTTACAAGAACATCAGTGCTGGAGGCTCTATTACTGACTTACAAGAACATCAGTGCTGGAAGCTCTATTACTGACTTACATGAACATCAGTGCTGGAGGCTCTATTACTGACTTACATGAACATCAGTGCTGGAGGCTCTATTACTGACTTACAAGAACATCAGTGCTGGAGGCTCTATTACTGACTTACATGAACATCAGTGCTGGAGGCTCTATTACTGACTTACATGAACATCAGTGCTGGAGGCTCTATTACTGACTTACATGAACATCAGTGCTGGAGGCTCTATTACTGACTTACATGAACATCAGCGCTGGAGGCTCTATCACTGACTGAGGCCTCGGTCACACGGGCGTTTTTTTCGCGCGATTTGCGGATCGCATGACGGATGTGCATCCGCAAATCACGTGACCGAGGCCGACGATTCGCCGAAAAATCTGCAGCTAGCAGCGTTTTAGGCGAAACGGCCCAGCGCTGCCCGCTATCCTCTGCCACAGCTGTGGCAGAGCAGAACGATGTTCGCCCATTGACTTCAATGGAGCCGGCAATACAGCTGAGCGCAGGGACCAATCAGAGGCAGCTCTCAGCTGTCAGTCAATAGCTGAGAGCTGCCTCTGATTGGTCCCCGCGCTCAGCCAATCAGAGGCAGCACTCACTCACTCACCCATTCATGAATTCATGAATGGGTGAGTGAGAACTGCCTCTGATTGGTCAGGCTGTGACCAATCAAAGGCAGCCCATTCAGCAGGCGGGGATTTTAAATCCACGCTTGCTGAATACTACAGAGAGCAGTTCAGGAGAACTGCCGGCCGGCCGTGGCTGAACTCCGGCTGCAGGAAAAAGGTGAGTATACTCTTTTTTTAAATTTTTACACATTTTAGGATGGTTTTCAGGTAAGGGCTTATATTTTTAAGCCCTTTCCGAAAATTCATCCAGCGCTCGCCGGTAGCCCATTGCTTTCAATGGAACCTGCTGTATTGCCGGCTCCATTGAATTCAATGGGCGAACATCGTTCTTCTCTGCCACAGCTGCTGCCGCCGGCCCCATTGAGCGCATATATAGAAGACAAGGAATTGCAGAACACACATAGGCACGTTCTGCGAATCGTTGTGTCCTATAATTTATCACACATCCACATAAAAAGCGGACATGTGACCGATCCCGTTGCGAAGTATTGGGTGTATATATGCGCGGATCGCATGCGCAAATTGCGTGAAGAAACGCCCGTCTGACCGAGGCCTTACAAGAACATCAGTGCTGGAGGCTCTATTACTGACTTACATGAACATCAGCGCTGGAGGCTCTATTACTGATTTATATGAACATCCCGGATGAAACCGCCCTGCTGGGAGCACTATGTCATCCATGGAAATGCCCGAGGTGCATAATGGCACCAAACAGAACCGATTATAGTAAATGGGTTCCATGCGGTGCTTTTTGGATCAGGTACTTCTACTTCTGTCCTTGTTCAGCTGCTAAAATGGAACCAAACAGAGGAACTGTAAAAGGTGAGTGTGAACGAACCCTAAGATGTTTAAAGGTTTCAGTCGTGTAAGATGGATTAAAAACAGTTAACTAAATGTTACGCTTGATCTGAAGACATAAAGTTATATATTTACCCAGGAAATTGATGCGAATACAAATGTTTATATGAGAAAGTGATACAAAGCAGCAGCGTTAGGGCAGATGGTCCCTTTCATAAGAAAAAACAAGATATCTATAACTAGCTTTTGTCTGCAACTTCGTCCGTGTGAAATTCGTATTAGGCTTTCTAGAGGCTACAAGTCGTAAGAATCTTCATAATTATTGTTGCTACATAGAAATGAGTGCGCACCAAAATGCTCGGGTGCTCGTTACTCAAGCCAAGCTTTTTGTAATGCTCGAGAGCTCGTTTTGAGTAACGAACCCCATTAAAGTCAATGGGAGACTCGAGCAGTTTTCAAGATGACCCATGATCTGCATTGTTGTCAATGGAGCCGCAGCTGCTGCCTTCATGGGTGAGTGCTGCTCTGGTTGGCTGAGCGCAGGGACCAATCAGAGGCAGCTCTCAGCTGTCATTCAATAGCTGAGAGCTGCCTCTGATTGGTCCCTGCGCCCAGCCAATCAGAGGCAAAACTCATCCATTCATGAATTCATGAATGGGTAAATGCTGCCTCTGATTGGCTGAGCACAGGGACCAATCAGGGGCAGCTCTCAGCTGTCATTCAATAGCTGAGAGCTGCCTCAGATTGGTCACAGTGCTCAGCCAATCAGAGGCAGCCCATTCAGCAGGCAGGGATTTTAAATCCCCGCTTACTGAATACTACTGAGAGCAGTGCAGGGAGAAGAGCTGGCTGGATGCGGCTGAGCCCCGACAGCTGAAGAAAGGTGAGTATCGTTTTTTTAAATTTTATTCACCATTTCTTCTTGTTTTTCAGAGAAGGGCTTATATTTAAAGCTCTTCCCTGAAAAACAATTACAGTATGCTGGCAGCTGGATCCCCTAGCGCAGCTGTCATCTGTGACTGCTGTGGTAGGGAATTATTTATTCCCCGCAGGGATGAAGAATTCCTTTGCTGCATCTGTCACAGATGTGGCAGGTGCAGCAGGAAATTCTTTTCCCTCATGGGAATGAAGGAAACATCTGCCGCATGTGGCAGATAATGTCCTTCATCCCCGCGGGGACATGGCAGCGGCGGACGAGTAATTTTTTTTTCTTGTTTTTTTTTTTAATACTAAAATTATTGTTTTTCAGGGAAGGGCTTATGTTTAAAGCCCCTTCCTGAAAACAAATAACGGGGTGCCGGCAGCAGGATTCTCTACCACAGCTGTCATGCGGGACAGCTGCGGTAGGGAATTGAAGAATTCCTCTGCTGCATCTGTCACAGATGTGGCAGATGTAGCAGCAGGGAATAATTTTTCCTCGCAGGGATGAAGGAAACATCTGCCACATGCGGCAGATGTGTTCTTCATCCCTAAGGGGGACACGGCAGCTGCGGACAGGTAATTTTTTTTTTTTTTTTACACTAAAATTAATGATTTTCAGGGAGGGGCTTATATGTAAAGCTCTTCCATGAAAAACATTTCAGGGGTGTCGGCAGACCATTGTTTTTAATGGAGCCGTCAGCAGCAGCCACGGCTTAGTTGAAAACATGTGGGGAGGTGCTCAAAATTTTCTCAAGCGCCGCTTGGTGCTCGCTCGAGTAACAAGTACTCTCGAGTATGCTAATGCTCAAATGAGCACCATCAGCATGCTTGCTGATCTCTATTGCTAAACCATCACTAATTAACTAATATTATAAACCTTCATCTTTCTTTAACATGTATCTTCGGTGTTTCTTAATTATGTAAACCATTCTCATAATCCCTGTATAATCCCAATTAGTGAAGGACCTCTTTGTAATCTACATTGGTTGTATTACCTTCAGGTGTGAGGACCACCAGACTGCTAGCGGGACTCACTCTGGAACAGCCACATAGAACTGACCATGTGAAGAACAGTCCTCCCTCAAGTCTATTCCGGCTAACTTCAATGATTGCCTCTGTGATTTATTGATTGTCATTGCAAAGCAGACCTTGAGGGGAACTGCAGTCTTTGGAACTCAAACATGTACTCAGTGGGTATTAATGATATTTGTGCTATGGATACAATTTCGCCCTTTAGCCCATCCAGTGATTACTGTGGCATCGATAACATTTCGATGAAGAACCTTTATTTGTAGTCTGGTGCCATTACATAATTTCGGAAGGTTTGGGTTCCTTAGTAACATAACTAAGAATGAGTTTATTCAGGGGGGAAACTGGATGAATTGAGGGTGTTTAGGAATTCCATAGGACAGTTTACTGCATCATCAGTTTGTAATTATATTGCATTTCTTCTCCTTCAAATGATTTCAACAAAAGATCATTAAAAGCAGCTGCTTTGTCATTTTTGGAAGCTAAAGGTCGCACGCTTGCATACCAATTTATGGGCTTTGCTTTGATGATGAGATGTCAGGTACACCTTAGCAGTCAATTCTGTAAGAGATGTCACCACTATGGCTAAGCTTGATGTTATGATGATCTTACCTTCATGTGTAGAGTTCTCTCCGTCTCCTATTTTAAGTAACATCTCTGAAGAATGCCCATCGGAAGCGTCACCTCTTAGGAGAACTCTCATATTTGTTATTAGGGCAAATTTCTGACTATGAGGCCACAAATATGAAGATTTTAAACATGACTTCACTTCATTGGCTCGTGTTCCCCTGGGCGCGACTGGTAAAGTTTGCCAAAAGTCTCCAGCTAAGAGAACCGTAACCCCCCCATTAAGCCATCATTTGCCATTATATCCTTCAGCGTTCTACTGAGCGCCTCGACTCCACCTTTATGAGCCATAGTGCATTTATCCCATTCTATTAGCATAGCCTCTTTCAGCACCTGCACCATATTACTCTACTTTGATGTTGGAAACCTTTCTTTCATGGGAAATGTCAGAATTCTCCAGGCGACTTCAGAACTGCTAATGTATCGACAACCTTCATATAATTTGATCTCATCATTATAATTTTCAAGACCAAATAAAGCCTGGTCTCTGCCTTTATTAACATATTTACATATTTGCTAGCTCTAACAGAAACGTGGATACAGAAATCTGACACGGCCTCCCCGGCTGCATTGTCTTACAATGGCCTGCAGTTCTCTCATACCCCGAGACCAGAAGACAGGCAACGTGGAGGATTAGGTGCTCTTCTCTCCCCAAAATGCACCTTCCAGGTCATCCCCCCGGTACCCTCACTCATTTTCCCATCATTCAAGGTACATGCCCTACAGCCTTTTTGTCCGCTGTCCATATGAGTAGCAGTTATCTACCACCCCTCAGGTACTCCCACGTGTTTCTGCACCACTTCGCCGCCTGGCTCCCCCACTTCCTCTCCTGCAAAATCCCAACCCTCATCCTAGGAGACTTTAACATCCCAACTAATGACCCTATCTCCCTATCTGCCTCTCAGCTTCTATAGCTCACCTTCTCCCTTGGTCTCTCACAACTCACAGCCTCTCTCACTCACAGGGATGGCAATACTCTTTATCTGGTCTTCCTCCATCTCAGCTTCCCACTTCACTAACTCCCCTCTCCAGCTATGGAATCATAACCTCCTCTCTCTCTATCAAGCACCCTAGCATCTCTCCAGACCCACCTACCCACCGAACATGCAGGAACCTTTAGGCCGTTTACACACAAAACTTTCCCCTATCTCTTTCCTCTCCTGCCCCAACCTGGCTGCCACACATAACAACACCACTCTCAAACCTGCCCTGGATGAAGCGGTGCCCCCCGATGCAGACCACGGCAACTCTGGCTTACACCTCAAATGCACTTCATCTGGCGGTGCTCTAGGTGTGCTGAACGGCAGTGGAGAAAGTCTCAAAAGTCCGCAGACTTTCTCCACTTTAAATTCATGCTGAGAACCTACAACCTCACCCTCCACCATGCCAAACAAGTCAACTTCACCTCTCTCACATCGTCACTACCTCACAACCCTAAATGACTCTTTGACACTTTCCATTATCTTCTCAGCCCAAAATTGCAGTCCCCAGTGATGGATCTCAGTGCTGAAGAGTTGGCTGCTTACTTCAAAAAGAAAATCTACAACATCCATCAGGAAATAACCTCCCAATCCCATACTAGCCCCAACCCTATTTACATCAGTACTGAAACTAGCTCCTGCTCACTCTCTGTACTCAGACCAACGACAGAGGAAGAAGTCTCCAGATTGCTTTCCTCTACTCGCTCCACCACCTGCGCTACCGACCCTCTCCCCTCACACTTCCTCTGGCCCCTCTCCCATCTCCCATCTCACCACTATATTCAACCCTCTGACCTCTGGCATCTTCCCCATCTCATTTAAACACCCTGTGATATCCCCACTGCTAAAGAAACCAACTCTTGTCTCGACCGATGCTGCCAACTACCAACCTGTCTCAAACCTCCCCTTCATCTCCAAACTAGTAGAACAGCTGGTTTATTCCCGCCCTATAAGCTATCTCTCAGAAAACTCTATTCCTGACCCCCTACAGTCCGGCTTTAACCTCCTGCACTCAACAAAAACCACCCTGACTAAAGTGTCCGATCTTGCAATGTTCTTGAGGTACAGCTGACATGAGATTGTATGTAAAGGGTAAAGGAGAGATCGGAGTCGAATATAACCCCAAGGCAGCTGTCTGGGCGCCCCCCCCCCCCCCCCCGAATCTTTTCGTCCAAGTAGTCAGTTACTCGGAAAAAGCGGTGCTCGAGTGCAAAAACACCCAAACCGAGTATGCTCACTCATCTCTGCTGTCCAACTATGATCAGAGCTAGAGATGAGCGAGCGTACTCGTTAAGGCAAAATACTCGAGCAAGTATTGCCATTTTCGAGTACATGCCCGCTCGTGCCAAAAGATCCAAGAGCTGGTGGGGAGTGGTGGGGAAGAGTGGGGAGGAACGGGGGGAGATCTCTCTCTCTCCCTCTCCCCCCGCTCCCACATGCTCACTCCCGCTGCTCACCGCCCACCCCCAAATCTTTTCTCACGAGCGGGCATGTACTCGAAAATGGCAATACTCGCTCGAGTATTTTGCCTTAACGAGTACACTCGCTCATCTCTAATCAGAGCCAATTCACTTAAAGTATGTTTATTAAAGCGTCCTCTATGAGCATTGGCTGGTTTTCTTTCGGCATGGATAACAACTTCAAACTTTTCAGTTTTGAGGTATTTTCTCTAGACTGATTTTTAAATCCTTTATGTACGGGTTTTTACTGTTCATCATTGCTTGTAACTATTTAACCCCTTAAGGACCAGGCTGTATTGGACCAGACACTTTTTAGGGATTTTACCCATGTGGCGGTTTTACTGCCCTATTATTTTTCCTTTAGCTACCCAAATTATTTTTGCTGCGTTTTTTCCCCCCGTAACATATAGAGCTATTTTTTAAATATATTTTTCACTGACTTTCTTTTCCCGTTCTTTAGTTATATTGGGGGTAAAAAGCTAAAAAAATGATTTTTTACATTTCTAGTTTTTTTAATTAGTATATTTACTAGAGATGAGCGAGCATACTCGTCCGAGCTTGATGCTCGTTCGGGTATTAGGGTGTTCGAGATGCTCGTTACTCGAGACGAGCACCACGCGGCACTCGTCTCGATTAAACGAGCACTGACCATTGAATTCATGAATGGGTGTGAGTGAGGGCTGCCTCTGATTGGTCAGGCTGTGATCAATCAGAGGCAGCTCATTCAGCAGGTGGGGATTTTAAATCCCCGGCTGCTGAATACTACTCACAGCTGTTCAGAGCAGTTCAGGAGAACTGCCAGCTGGCCGCGCTGAACTCCGTCTGCCGGGACCAGGTGAGTATATATATTTTTTTTATTTTTACACATTTCTGGATGAATTGCAGGGAAGGGCTTATATATTTAAGCCCTTCCCGACAATTCATCCCGCGATCGCCGGCAGCCCATTGCTTTCAATGGAGCCGGCTGTATTGCCGGCTCCATTGAATTCAATGGGCTAACATCATTCTTCTCTGCCACAGCTGTTACAGCTGTGGCAGAGAAGAATGATTTGTCTAGTATATATTCTCAATGGGGTCGGTGCAGGGGGGGGGGGTCTCACTCTTGCCACTATTGTGTTAGTTTTGGGTTATTTTCTTTCTTATGTATATATTGTTGTTTTATTCTGTAATTTTGTTTTACTGATGTATGTAATTGTGTTTTTTGTACTATATGTGTCCCCATGACATCATGTAAGACTTCTGGGGGACATTCACATGTATTTTTTTATTTGACACTTTCCCACTGTAGCTGGGGCATCCATAGGAGCCTCAGTTACAGGGGAAAACAACCCCTGCAGTGACATTAGTCACTGGCAGAGCTGGTCAGGGTCTAATACGACCCTGCAGCTCTGCTATAGCAGAGAACCCCGGGCTCCCATAGTGAAAGTTACACTTCCACTTTCACTTTTCAGTACACAGTGCTCATTGAGCGCTGTGCACTTGGGGAAGGAAAAGGCAGAAAGGGTTAACCAAATTGTGTTTCACGCCAGGAAAATTGCTGCAACACAAAAATTTGCTTCTCGTTCATCTTCACCAATGAAATAAATCTGTAGAAACTGGGGTTATTGTTGGGGCAAAGGCAGCAGACTACCAAATAAGTGGTACACCTGTCCTTGCACTTTACTAAGTGGGCATAAAACTGTTTTCTACTATTTTTTTGCCTCCAAAAAATGTAATTTGAAGCAACTATTATACTTTCTAATACAGTTTATAAAATGTATGTATTCCGGATAAAGACCCATAATTAAGCTATAAAGAAGCTCAGGCAAAGGCTCAAAGTCAGAATTTGCACCCTACCACCGCTGTAACACATACCAGGAGCCTCTTCTTTTCACTTCAGGGCATTACAATATATACATTTATGAGTCAAAGTTCCCAGAGCAACAGTTTTATCAGATTCATAATCCACATCAGAACCGTACAACATTGTGGACAAAGCTTTAACCTTCTATGGAAGTGATCACCCTTCTGATCGTCTGTGAACCTCGGGGTTATTCAGCTGATGATGTTCTATGGACCTCGGGTTTATTTTCTTGGTATTCAGTTGCTGCAGCTCTATGAACCTGTTGATTCATTTGTTGGTAAGCTGTCACTGCGGCACGGTGAACTTCCCTATTTCTTTTTGTGTACTTACGGTAATAGTGCCTTCTTTGAGCCATTTTCTTCTGATTGCATCAGTAAGTCTAGCTCAGCGTTTTTTAGCAGTGTTCCCAGAATTAGAAGTACTTGCAAGCTGAGGAATAGGGAGCTTGGTCAACAGCTTCATAAGGTCGAAAATGTCCGTTAGAAAGATCTTGCGAAGAAGTTAAATCAAGTCTATTTACAAGATTCCTTTCAACTCCAAACTTTCCATACAACTCTTCATTGTGATAGACTTCACACACTGACCCAAAGATTTGCCTGGCTGCTACTAATTCGCACAAACCAAGAGACGTATCAACAAAATAATCAGCAGGACTGTTATCATGAGATAAAATGGCGAAATCATCCAGTGATTCACCACGTGCTCCAATATCTCCTCAGGCATCTCTCAGGCCATGACTTGACTATGGTACAAAGTATAGGATATTGCTCTAAAAAGGCAAGCACCATCACCAATAATAGGTACGACAGTATGAGGCACCATTGTGGTGTTTATATTTAAAACTTCAACAATCATTGTAGTTTAAATATATGACAGCTGTCTAAAATAATGTCTTTGTTTCCCGTAGCAACCAATCACAGCACAGCTTTCATTTTATCTCAGCAGTATAAAGAATGAAAACTTTGCTGTGATTAGTTGCTATAGGCAGCAAAGACAGATTTTCTTTAAGACAGCTTTCATAAGGGTGTGGTGTCCATAGCAACCAATCACCGTGCAGCTTTTACTTCTTATGTTGCTGAGGTAAAGTGAAAGCTGGACTGTGATTGGTTGCTATACTGCTGAGGTAAAGTGAAAGCTGGACTGTGATTGGTTTCTATGGGCTACAAAGTCAGATTTTCGTTTAGACAGCTTTCATAAGGGTGTTGTCCTGGACTACTTTTCCAAGGCCCACCCTGTATTATCAGTCACACATACCGTTTTTTCCCGAAAATAAGACCCTGCCATATTAAATTTGCCCCAAAAGAAGCACAGGGTCTTTTTTTCAGGAGGTGTTTATACTCAGCTAGCAAGCTTGAAATACCCAGCCTCCAGCAAGAAATTCTCTAATCGGCTGCGATGGCTCTCGCGAACCAATTAGAGCTGGTGCTCAATGAACTAATCACAGCCATTAATTGAATGCCTGTGATTGGTTCATCAAGCGCTGGCTCTTAGTGGTTCACGAGCACCGCCTCAGCCAATCAGAGCAAACTTTTGCTGAAGGCGAGTTATTCAAGCCCCATTACCAGGAAGAGAGGTTCTGTCGGAACTGAGGACTACACGGAAGCCTGCTGGAGACTAGCAGGAGGGACCCAGATGGCACTTGCTAGGTGAGCATTGCTTTTTTTTTCTTGTAGTGCTTATTTTTGGGGTAGGGATTATATTTCAAGGCACCCCTCCACAACCCCCCTGATAATCTGCGTAGGTTTTAAGGCTCATTTAGACAATGATTTTTGCTCAAAATGTGCTTAAAAGCCATCTTTTGAGCAATAATCATTGTGTCTAAACCCGCGACCATCGTGCACACTTCATTCATGGTTGATTTCTAGCAAGCTAGAAATCCCTGAGGACTCTTATCAGTGCCGCACACTGATTTTCTCAGCAGGCGGCGCTGCTAGCATTCTTTCAGCTGGTATCCTGCTGCGACTTCCCAGCGGGATGCATGCTGAAAGCTCTGAGAACAAAGGATCTGTCGGCAGCCCTGCTGTTTCTCAGAGCTATCAGCTCAGCAGGACACCACTGATAACTGCAAAAACAAAGTTTTGTATATGCAAACAGCTGTTTTGTTCTCGCAATCAGTGGTGTCCCACTCCGCCTGCATTTATAACTCTTTAAGTAGCTAATTAGCTACTTAAGAGTTATGTAAAAATGATCGCTCAAAAGTGTGAAAGTGCTGTTTGAGCAATTTTTGAGCGATTATCTTTCAGTCTAAATGCACCTTTATTTTCGAGGAAACACAGTATGTATCTGCCTGCTCGGGAGCAAAGATTCGTCTGCCTGCGGCAGGCGGGGAGCGGTGGGGGAGAGCGGGGAGGAACAGAGGGGAGATCTCTCTCTCCCTCTCTCCCTCTCTCCCCCCCGCTCATGGCCGCAATTCACCTGTCACCCACGCCGGCACCCGAACCTTTCCTTCCGAGCGGGGAGATACTCGCTAAGGACAATGCTCGATCGAGCAATTGTCCTTAGCAAGTATGCTCGCTCATCTCTAATGTTTAGTTATTTATTCAATAGATTGTTTTTGCCACGTTTCTTGTTCCTAAGTGCGTTAGACATTGGTTTCCCATACAAACTTTGACCCCCTTTTTACCCTCTTAAGGGTTGAATTTCCCAAACTCCTTTCTTATTTGATCTCTACGTTCTACAAAGAAGTGACAGAGTATAAGAATATTCCTGCTGAAACCTCATTTTGGGCCTTCCACAACTTCTGAAAGGAGGTTTTGGATTGGGTATGAGGGTCACCTCCTTGGAGAAGTTATCCTAAACGCAATCTTTGTCTCTTTTGAACAATTAGAACAGACATCTATTCCCTAGATCAGATGTTTACAGATTTCTACAATTAAAACATGTGTTTAGTGCTCAATTTTCAGAGCCGCATCCTTCCATATCTTCATACCCGTTGATGAGATTCTTGTGCACACGGCGATCTAAGGGTCTAATTTCTGTATTGCATAATCATCTTATTCCGTCCAAAATTGCTTGTGTGCATAACTCCGTAAAGGTTTTGCATATCCAAGTAATTCTGACATTATTTTTTCTCCACATATTGTACTTTATTTATGTGGTAAAAATAGACCAATAATTTGTGTATATTTATTAAAAGCACCAAAATTGGGAACATTTTGTAAAACCATTGTCATTTTTCTCACATTTTCAACTGCAATATGTCAAATAAGCGCAAACATACTGTACACATTATTTATGAGATATATATTTTCATCTGTTGACTTTATTCTGGAAGCACATTTGAAAAATCTCATTTTTTTTACCATTTAGGAGACGTACAAATTTAACATGAATTCTCAAAAGTCTGAGGAACATTTTTGTTTTCTACACCAAGCCAAGATTGCAAAAGCTCATAGGTATCAGAATGAAAGAAACCCCCACAAATAACCCTATTTTTAAAAATACACCCTTTAATGTATTCATAAGTATTTTTTTAAGGAGTTAATGCAATTTAAAGGAGAAAAATACAATTTCATATTTTTGCAAATATATTATTTTAAAGACAGTTTTTCTTTCTATAGTTCACATGATAATGAGGATTTGAACCTCAAAATCAATACCCTGCTTGTAATGTGTTCACAAACATACCCATTGTGGCCCTAATCTTATGTTCATATTCACATTTGGACCCAAGTGAAAGGAGCAGCCGGTGGCTTTCAGAACAGGAATTTTTATTGAAGGCATTTCAGGCCCCACTGCCCACTTGTAGAGCCCTTGAGCCACCAAAACAATAGAGAAGCCCCCACAAATGACCCCATTTTGAAAACTAGACCATTAAGGAATTAATGAGGTAAAACTGTGTGATGTTTCTAAACAGGGGTAATTACAGAGGTCTGGTTGGGATAGGCACAGGAGGCAATAAAACTGGGTATCCCTCCTCCTCGCAAGCTTGCCGCAAAACCAACACTTTTTTTGGGGGTATTTCTTGACCTCAGTGACAGGAATGGGGTGTAGAGAGTTGCGGAGTGTAGAGAAATTAATTGGATGCGGATTTGCTGTGAAATGAGGGAAGAACTTTTGCTGCTTTGATCACTCCTGCAGTATGATGTAATACTATAGTATTACATTTGACTGTGATCTGACATGCAATCTATCAAGCCACACCACAGGCATTGCTTAATAGGCAATCTGCAATGACAGCCCTGGGGCCTTTCAGAAGGTCCTTGGCTGCCATAGCAATTGCACAGCAACGTGTGATCTCATTGTAAGGGGCAGAGCGGGTCCCCTGAACATCGATCGGGGCATTTAAATGCTGCAGTCAGAATTGATACAGGCATTTAAAGGGTTAAACAACTCCAATCAACGACACTGCTTATCGGAGCTGTTGCAACTTGGTGTTGATAGTAAAACGCAGTGTTATGGTCGTCCTGGACTGCCAACAGGACTCTGGAAACACGTGGTACAGGAACAGTCAGGACCGATGACAAGCTTGCTATACAGGTGGCTAGACAAACAGGACAAGCAGAAAAGTATAGAAATCACCAGAGCGGGGCACTCTGAACCCCTCAGACTGAACCCACCTCGCAGCGGAGTACCTGTCCCGAAAGGGACGACCCCACATTCTTCCACAAAGACTGGATGGGGGTCCGAGGGGAACCAGAGTACTGACAACCAAAGAACAAACAGACAGAAAATAACTAAAAGGCAAGAACAACAGAATACCAGACAAACAGAGAACAAACCTGAACACAGGAGCACTGAGCAGGCTGACTGCACAGGGAACACTGAAAATCATAAGCAACTCACAGCCAGGCAGAGCTGGATTATATAGGCAGAAGGGAGAAGCTGATTGGTTGATAGAACTGTCAATCACCAGCCACACTTCGCTAACGGCCACAGAACTAATTAACCTGAAGCACAGGTGATAATAACCCTTACTAGTCAGGATAGAACCCACAGAAATAAAGGTGTACTGTCTGAGGCTGGACCGTGTGCTGACTGTAATGTGACACACAGCCGACACCCTCATTGTATGGAGCTGGATCAACCCCCAATACCCCTCTATACATACACCGAACCTCCATGATGTAACTGTACAAGCTCGCTGTAACATCATGTATTTTTGTCAGCCATTAAAAGGTATCATTTCTACAAGATTACGTGGTTTCTCTCAATGGGAACAATCACACTTTGTACATCCTGTAGCAGTAAGGAGTTAAGGGTTAAAGTCATTGTCCACCAGAAGATTAATGTGCAAAGAACAGCAACACAAATATCTATCTGCTGTTTCTCTGTCTTTTCCTAGAAGGATCCGTCCCGTACCGGTGATATCACTGTATATTAGTTACCTGAGATCTGTAGTGCGAGGAGCAGGAGCACGGAGAGAACACCTGCGGCCGCTGTCATTGTGACACTACGGAGGTCTGTAGGTAACTGCTGGGGAGAAGTGAGAGGAGCTGCGGAGTCTCTCACCCCTCCTCCTCCTCTTCCTGTAAAGTGCGGGAACCTATAACTTGTGGTGACATCACTACTCCCATCGGGCGGGAAAAGATCTAATAGGTCTGATAACAAACCCATACCTGCGTATCATGGGAATATCACAGGTGGGACGAACCCTGATCTACTTACTTATAGACTGTTCTACCTCCATCAGTAAGGTACAATCACCCCGGACCTCCGGATATCAGAAGATAAAGACAGCTTGTCTGCTGGTAAAGCATTTGTAGCAATGCAGTAACAGCACCCTCTGTCTTTCATGCTTCAAGCTTGTTACAGGGAGTGGACACGACCTGAACCTAAAGTAAGATCCCTACTTTGAGAAACCTGGGGGGCCCAGCTGTCACCTCCGGGTTACCCCCCTACATCGTCAGGTGTAGATCCATCAGTGCCTAATCTCACTCCAAAAAAGCTGCTGCTCACCTGGAAATGCCATGGGTAGCCGAGTACTGAGAAACACCAGAGTATTCTGGTGGCAGCATCTCCTCTGCTGCCGATTGGCATCAGGCAGACTAAAGGGAACAATCCGTGAACTCCGACTGGTGCGCACCAAGGGCCAGATAGGTAAGTACAGAGTGAACTCACATTATTCTGCCCACCGTTAATATCCAGAGTGACCGCCGTGTGCAACACAGACAGCAGCTAGATGGGCCAGGAGTGACTCAGTAAGGTGAGGGTAGGTGGTCTCAGGGGTCTGGAGCCATGCCGACTGCAGTGCATCCCCCAGTCGTTGAAGGCTGCGTGGGGATCCATAGAGTGAACACGATGATCAAGGTGGTCCCACAGATGCTCAATTGGGTTCAAATCTGTTCGATGAAGCAGAAAACAAGTCTCATTGAAACCAATAATCATCCATTTTTGCCAAAACTAATGAATTGCCCCTATTACCCCTGACAACAAGGAGGGATATGTGAGCAGACAGTCTATCACACACCTTACACACTCACAAAGCAGCCCACCACACGTCACATCCTCCACGGGCTATGCACTGCCGATGTCAAAAGTAGCAGGTGGCCATAATAATGGGACTTGACTGTGAATAAGAGTATGTTCACATATTGTGGAAACATTCTGCACCAAAACCCATGTGTGGATTTTGATACAATTTTTACCATGAAATTTACTCCCTGCATTGCAATGAACGATTTCATGGTGAAAATCTGTGACATTTCCACACCAACTAGAGCAGCTGAGGATTTCACATTCTTCATCATTAGTACAATACACAATGGAGTTTTTCGACTCTAAGGGCTGACACCCACTGGCGTTTTTTTCTCTATTGCGCTGCGAGAGCAAGTGAAAACACTTGCCTCGCAGCGCGAGAAAAAAGCAGGGATGACGCCGGGATATCGCTAGTCTTTTCAACCGGGCCAGCGGCAGCAGCGCTAGCCCCATTGAAAAAATATGGAGAATACCGCAGACTTCTGCAACAGCTCTCACAGCTGTGACAGCTGTGGTAGCAGTTTCCTCCATCCCTGCGGTGACCACGGGGATGAAGGAATCCTCTACCACAGCTGTGGCAGAAGTGCAGCATGCTATCCCATTGCTTTCAATGGGATTGGTGCTGCTGCCGGTCCCATTGAAAGCAGTGGCTTGCGGCAAACCCTGCAGTATGATTTTCGGGGAAGGGCTTGAAATATAAGCCTTTCCCTGAAAATCATCATTAAGTGGTAAAAAAAGAAAAGCACAATATGTTATTGGCTAGTTCTTAGCTATTAGCTGAGCGCTTAGCCAATTACAGCTAGTGCTTAGCTATGCATGAATGAATAGCTACGCACTAGCTGTAATTGTTTAAGGGCTCAGCCAATAGCTAAGCACTAGCTGTTATTGGCTGAGCACTCAGCCAGTCAGCACAGCCCTTTCAGGAGGCGGGGATTTTTAAATTCCTGCCTGCTGAAAGTGCTGGACAGCAGTGTCGGGGAGCCAGCCGGAGGACGCGTCTGAGCGGCAGAGAGGTGAGTTGTTTTTTTTTAACCACTTAATGATGATTATTAGGGAAGGGCTTATATTTCAAGCCCTTCCCCGAAAATCATACTGGAGGGTTTGCCACAAACCACTGCTTTCAATGGGACCGGCAGCAGCGCCGATCCCATTGAAAGCAATGGGATAGCATGCTGCACTTCTGCCACAGCTGTGACAGCTGTGGCAGAGGATTCCTTCATCCCCGCGGTCCCCACACGGATGAAGGAACCTCCTGTCACAGCTGTGGCAGAAGTCCGCGGTATTCTCCCTATCTTTTCAGTGGGGCTAGCGTTGCCGCTGGCCCCATTGAAAAGACTGGCGATATCCTGGTCTTATCCCAGCATCTTTCTTGTGCTGTGAGACGAGTGTTTTCACTTGCTCTCGCAGCGCAAGATAGAAAAAAATCGCCAGTGGGTGTCTGCCCTAAGTCAATGAGATTTGTGTAAACCCAATTCACTTACATTGTGCTGCACATTGCTGCAGAATTGTGGCCTGAAAATCCACAGCAGATCCGCCATGTATGACCCTACCATTAGGCTTCTTTCACATGGGTGTATTTGCGCTCCGTGTTGCACATGTATTTTTTTACACGCACGATAACAGCATATTCGATTTTGCCCACATTCGAGGGTTTCTTGACAGCTGCAGTGACGGAATCCCCCACAGAAACAAAACAGGGCCGTTTACTGCTATAGTGAAGCGGACACATCTTTGGTACCCCGTTTTCATTTCCAGAGGAAAAGAAGGAAGAAAAGACAAAAGAAAATAAGATCTTCTCCTCTGGAGTAGAAAGAAGCTTGGTGGCTCAGTGCTAGCACTGTAGCCTTGTAGTGCAGGTTTCTAGGTTCATATCTTGCTAAGCAACGTCCGCATGGAGATTGAATGTTCTCTTTGTGTTTCTTCTCCTCCTCTGGACATAGTCATGTACTTGGGAGACACTTGGGGATTGACAAAACACGAGCCCAAGTCCTACAAAAGTTCTACTAGCCTGGTATATAGACCCCAAGCAGGAGGAGGAGGTGGCATAATAAGGCCGAGAAACCATGACCGAGATAGGAGCCGCAATACTCTGTGAGGGAAGTACGTGAGCGGACCCTGGGTCAGGCTCGGTCCCAGCCTCCACCTTGTGTGACCCAAGGTACGGTGAGATAAATAGTTATGGGAAATCCATGTGTCCCCACACACTTCATTCTGTGTAGGTGTCAGGCAGCTGAACACCGCAATGGGAAACCTTTATGCACCCACAGTATAGGCGGACCCCAGTAACATATCTGTAGCAAGAGTATATGCGGACCCCTGTAACATTTCTGTAGCAAGAGTATAGGCGGACCCCTGTAACATTTCTGTAGCAAGAGTATAGGCAGACACTAGTAACATTTCTGTAGCAAGAGTATAGGCGGACCCCTGTAACATGTTCGTGGTTAAGTGGACCTTCCCAGTAACCGCGTTGATGAGGGCACGAGTTATGTTGCGGGAGACGTGCTGGTGTAGGGCGAGGACAGCACACCGAGAAAAATAGTGGCGACTGGGGACCGAGTAGCGCGGGACCACCGCCGCCATCATGTTTTTGAAAGCCTCCGTTTCCACAAGTCTGTATGGCAGCATCTCCAGGCTGATTAATTTGGCAATGTGCACGTTTAAAGCTTGTGCGTGCGGGGATGTGGTGGCGTATTTGCGCTTTCGCTCCAACGCTTGTGTTAGCGACAGCTGAACGCTGCGCTGAGAGACATTGCTGGATGGATTGGAGGACAGTGAAAGTGAGGGTGTGGGTGCAGGTTGGGAAGCGCTCGTGCCTGTGTCCTGGGAGGGGGATTGGATCTGTGTGGCAGGCTGGGGCACAGGGGAAGGGTCAGTGGTGTGACCCAAAGGCGGTAAATGTCCTTCGTCCCACCTTGTGGGGTGCTTGGCCATCATATCCCTGTGCATGCTGGTGGTGGTGAGGGTTGGTAGTGGTGGCTCCCCGGCTGATCTTGGTGCGACACAGGTTGCATACCACTGTTCATTGATTGTCCGCGCTCTCACTAAAAAACTACCACACCTTTGATCACCTAGCCCTCTGCATGGAGGCTTGCCGCAAGGGGGGTGCTTTGGGTAACAGTTGGGGTATTCTTCGCTCTGGCCCTACCTCTACCCCTGGCCACTCCACTGCCTCTTCCAACCTGTCCTGCTGCTGCACTTGCCTCCCCCTCTGAAGCCCTGTCCTCAGTAGGCTTAGTAAACCAGGTGGGGTCCGTCACCTTATCGTCCAGCAGCTCTTTTGCCGAATCCTCTGTGCACTCCTCCCGCAGACTTACTGCCCTTACTACTACCTCACTGACAGACAACTGTGTCTCATCATCCTCATCCACAAAAAGCTCTTGAGACAGTTGCCGGAAGTCCCCAGCCTCATCACCAAGACTCCGGGAACTTTCCAAAGGTTGGGCATCGGTCACGACAAACTCCTCAAATCAGAGAGGAACTGTTTTTTTCCCACTCATGGCAGGGACCCGAGAACAGTTCCTGGGAGTCTGCCTGCTCAGAATATGTCATTTTGATGGAGTGAGGAGTCGGGGGGATGTAGGAGCAGCAGCCAGAGGATTCAGTCTTGCAGTCCCTAGGCCGGGAGTAGTGGACTGCGTAGAAGACTGGGTGGTCGATACTGTTACCATACAGTGCGGCATGGGGTCCCGCGGTCGGCGCGCGTCGCTCCGGCGTCGGCTCCAGCAGCCTGGAGCCCTGTGTCGAGGTCGTCCCAGCAGCTTGGGTTGGCCAGTGGGCGGCGGCGTGGGCGTGCCCGCCCGTAGGGTGCCGCCCGCACTCCTCTGTGCTTCTTATACAGCAGTGGGTGGAGTTGCCTCCCCCCACTCTCCGCCCCTGGGCGGAACCTTGTGGTTAAAAGACTGGCAGTGAACTGAGCTCATTGCCAGTTATTGGTTCTGCATGCACCTAGCCAGTCTGTCTGTGGTTCCCCTCAGTCAGTCCCTAGTTGTCGGTCCGCTCCCTCTGGTCCCCTATCACTCTGTCTGTTTTTGTTGGTTCTGTTTGCCTCTAATCTAGTCTGGCCCAGTCAGCACTAGTTGCTATCCAGCACCCTGCCAGTTTGCCTGTGAGTTCCATCTCCAGCCTTGTCAGTTTTGTTGGTCTGATTCATCTGCCTCCTCTGTCGGCACTCTGTTCCCCCCATTAGGTAGTTTCCTGCTTGTCAGCCGCCAGGTCCCTAGCCAGAGCAGGGACCGCCGTCCAGTTGTCCGCCTGGGGTTAGCCAGGGCCGAGGCAAGTAGGCAGGGACAGTGGGGTGCGGGAAGATCAGGGCATCCCACTTGGCGCTCGGGGGGCAGAGTGCCGTAACATAATAACTGGCCCTTAAAATATTGTTTTTCTTTTCATGGCGGCGATCAGCGCCCTTGCAAACCAGCTGCAAGACCTGGTGCCGGTGATCCGGGATTTGTCAGCTCGCATGGTGGCCCAGGAGCAGTGGGCGTTGTCGCAGGAGCAGAACGCCTCTACCTGTCCCGAACCCAAGTGCCCTCTTCCCGAGGTGTTCTCTGGGGAGAGGAACAAGTTTTTCGTTTTCCAACAGGCGTGTCACCTGTTTTTTCGGATGCGTCCCCGTTCTTCCGGCTCGGAGGTCCAGAGGGTCGGGCTTATAATGTCCCTGCTGCGGGGCTCTGCCCAGACTTGGGCCTTTTCCATTCCCGAGGGTTCCCCCTCCCTGCAGTCGGTGGACTCCTTTTTTCAGGAACTCGGGGGTATCTTCGATGAACCGGACCGAGTGGGGTTGGCGGTTGCGCGGTTGCTGGCGCTGCATCAGGGGTCGCTTTGTGTGGAGGATTATTGCTCCAATTTCAGACGCTATGCGGGTGATACTGCATGGAACGATAGTGCCCTGAAAGACGTTTTTATGCAAGGTCTATCAGACGCGGTCAAAGAACTGTTGATCTCCCATCCCGTTCCCGGGTCCTTAAAGGAGGCTATGGAGTTAGCAGTGAAGGCAGATAGGAGGCTCAGGGCTGGGAAGCAAGATAGACCGACCCATAGAGTCAGGGAGGTCATTTGTCCTGTTCCCTCCCCGTCCGTACCAGTCTCTGTTCCCGAACCTATGGAACTGGACCCGCTGGACCCCAAGGAGCGACGCCGGATTCGGTTATTACATAATCTCTGTCTCTACTGCGGGAAAGCTGGACATCGGGTGATAACTTGCCCCTGGAGGCCTCAGCGTCCTCAGTCTGAATCGGCAGAAAGACTTCCAGTCCTAGGCGACTGCAGGGAGAGTCGCCTAGGACCTCAGGTACGTCCTAGACTTCTGATACCCTGCCAGGTTAGATTCCGGAACTTCTCCCGCCTAGGGCAGGCGTTTATTGATTCCGGAGCAGCTGCTAACCTGATAAGCATGCGTCTCGTTGAGCCCCTGAGGGCTGAATTTGTGGCGCTGAAGACGCCAATTCGTTTTGCTAGCATTGATGCTACTCCTCTTGCTTCGGGCTTGGTACGATGGAGGACCCCAGTGTTACAACTCATGGTGGGGGGTCGCCATTTGGAAGGTCTATCATTCCTGGTGATGGAGAAAATGTCGGTAGACATGGTACTAGGGATGCCGTGGCTGGCGTTGCACAACCCCCAATTCGATTGGGCCACTGGGGAGCTAACCCAGTGGGGGCCGTCCTGCCATAGCCATCGTGCTCCCCCTCCCCCCTGCTCAGTCGAACAGAAGGGGTACCGGTCCTCTGGAAATCGCAAAAGGAGGGGTCGCACGGGGTGCTATAAGTCTTTGTCGAAACCTGTTGTCTCTTCGGTGATGCCCACCTCCGGTCCCCCGCCGCCCACCCTGGTCTGTGATGAAGTTGAACACAAGACCCAGGAGGTCCTGGATTCTTGCCGGGGTCCAGGAACCGTACAATATTTGGGGGCCCGGAAGAGTTTTTTGGAGTATGATAGCTCAGATGACAGTGATTTTAAAGTTAGAGATGCCTTAGATTTTGAAGGCAGCGTCATTGGTAGCGAGGATGGGTCAAAAGACAGTGGCGAATGGTTGGACATTGACTCGGAAGACGACCTGAAACATGACGATATGTCAACGGTTGGCCCTGAAGGAAATGGGGCAGCCACAGACTACCGAAGTCATGGACCTGAGGATCAGTCCATGGTGTCCGCTCAGGAGGGTCACATTCTCGGGTTGGTACAGCGTTTTCACAGCCTTTGCCTGGATAAGCCTGGTCGAGTTTCCGGGGGCCCGGAGGTCCCCCGTCAGAGGGGGGGTAATGTTACCATACAGTGCGGCATGGGGTCCCGCGGTCGGCGCGCGTCGCTCCGGCGTCGGCTCCAGCAGCCTGGAGCCCTGTGTCGAGGTCGTCCCAGCAGCTTGGGTTGGCCAGTGGGCGGCGGCATGGGCGTGCCCGCCCGTAGGGTGCCGCCCGCACTCCTCTGTGCTTCTTATACAGCAGTGGGTGGAGTTGCCTCCCCCCACTCTCCGCCCCTGGGCGGAACCTTGTGGTTAAAAGACTGGCAGTGAACTGAGCTCATTGCCAGTTATTGGTTCTGCATGCACCTAGCCAGTCTGTCTGCGGTTTGCCTCAGTCAGTCCCTAGTTGCCGGTCAGCTCCCTCTGGTCCCCTATTACTCTGTCTGTTTTTGTTGGTTCTGTTTGCCTCTAATCTAGTCTGGCCCAGTCAGCACTAGTTGCTATCCAGCACCCTGCCAGTTTGCCTGTGAGTTCCATCTCCAGCCTTGTCAGTTTTGTTGGTCTGATTCATCTGCCTCCTCTGTCGGCACTCTGTTCCCCCCATTAGGTAGTTTCCTGCTTGTCAGCCGCCAGGTCCCTAGCCAGAGCAGGGACCGCCGTCCAGTTGTCCGCCTGGGGTTAGCCAGGGCCGAGGCAAGTAGGCAGGGACAGTGGGGTGCGGGAAGATCAGGGCGCTCGGGGGGCAGAGTGCCGTAACAGATACATTGCGACAGGACCGCATTGCTCTGTTTGTGAAAAAGGTCTACTACGCGGACCCGCAAATTGTGATATGAAGCTGGGGACCCCAGAAGCTTGCCTCTCTCCTAATCCCGCAGCAGCCGGCTGTGATTCACCACGCCCAGGAACTCGGCCTGTGCCCACACCCTTACTTGGACGCCCGCATCCGCGTCCTCGACCCTTACCCCTACTCCTCATCATGGCAGATTAAGAATAGAGCAGGGGCCAAATAAATTACCCCACTGTACAGCACTGACAACCGGGCCTAATTCACCGCACACAGAGACTTGTAGATAGCGGAGGCTCTATGCTGTGACTTGAAAAAATTAACCCGCTGTCTTGCGCTGATACCTTGGGGTAACTCACCACTCACAGAGACTTGTAGATAATAGAGGCTGTATGGAGTGGGAGAAGACTCTAAAGCCAGTGGATAGTGCTGGTAACTGCGGCTATCTCAAGCCCGCCAAGGAAAGGGTATTGTGAGACGCTCTGCACAGACACAGCGCTGAAATACTTTGCAGTGGCCCAAGAAATATTAGAGTACTGTTTAGCGGTAAGACCTCTGTCTAATGCACTGCAGACAGAGAATGATATAACTCAAATACTTTGCAGTAGCCTAGGAAATTTTAGAGTGCAGTGTAACGCTGAGAGCTCGTTGTAAGGCACTGCAAGCTGAGAACGCTAAAACTGCAAGGCTGGGAACAAGCCTAGATGCGTAATCCAAAAATGGATGCACTACTGCTCTCGGCCAGCCACAACTGTAAAGCATACAGTGAGATGTAGCCCCAAGAAGGAGCGTTTGGGTTCTTGCACGGAGGATCAGGACTGTATGACTTTCCCTATAGAAGTCGCTGTGTCCCTAAACTCTGCGTTATGCACAGCACACACAGAACGGTATAACTGAACTACTTTGCAGTAGGCTAGGAAATTTTAGAGTGCAGTTTTACGGTAAGAGCTGTGGCAGGAAGAGCTGGTGCTTGGCTGTCAGAGGATAGCCAAGCAGCAGCTCTACACAGCAGAGGATGGAGAAAACCTCTGATCTCTGCTGTGTTAACCCTTTACAAGCTGTGGTCTATACGACCACAGCATGTAAAGGGCTGACAGAGGGAACCGGGCACTAGCTCTTACACAGCAGAGAATGGAGAAAACCTCTGATCTCTGCTGTGTTAACCCTTTAAATGCTGTGGTCTGTGTGACTGCAGCATGTAAAGGGCTGTCACCATCGGACCTGCGGAATGTGATCAGGGTGTCCTTATGGGTCTCTGTGGAAGTCCCCTAAAGGGGCAAAAATAAAAAAAAAAGTCAAAAATGTATTAAAAAAATAAAAACAAAGTTATACATGTGGTATCCCTGTGTCGTAATGACCCAGAGAAGGAAGTTAGTACATTATTTAACCCCTTAATGACACGGCCCCAGTTCCCCCCCCCCCCCCCCCGTTTAAAAAATCATGACTCCTTTATTTATCCGTTGACGTCGCTGTATCAGGGCTTGTTTTTTGCGGGACGAGTTGTGTTTTCCAATGGTGCTATTTATTATACCATATAATGCACTGAAAAACTTTTACAAAATTCTAAGTGGAGTAAAATAAAAAAAATGACATTCCTCCATCTTTCAGTGCGTTTTGTTTCTACGGCGCACAAACTGCAACATAAATAACATGATGACTTTATTCTATGGGTCAATACGATTACTACCACAATAGCAAACTTGTATAGTTTTTTTTTTTGCTGTAGTACTTGTATTTTCTTTTTCAAAGACATTTAATTTTTAAAAATTATTTTCTGCTGCATCTTTTACGCGCAATAACTTTTTTGTTTTTCCATCGACATAGTTGAGCAAGGGCTCATTTTTGCGAGATGTCCTGTAGTTTACGTTAGTACTAGAGATGAGCGAGCACCAAAATGCTCGGGTGCTCGAGTCAAACTTTCCGCGATGCTCGAGGGTTTGTTTCGAGTAACGAACGCCATTGAAGTCAATGGGCACATTTTTGTATATGACCCATGCTCCGCTAAGGTTTTCATTGGTGAAAATCTGCAAAACCCAAGAAAGTGCTGGAAACGACACAGAAACGGATAGGGCAGGCGAGGGGCAACATGCTGGGCTGCATTTCCGGTTCCCAGGTCCCACTATTCAGCCACAATAGCGGCAAGAGTGGGCCCCCCCCAACAATTTTACTTCGGACAAACCCTCATTAGTAAGCCACACCTTAGCTAAGCACCACACTACCTCCAACAAAGCACAATCACTGCCTGTGGGACACACCGCTGCCTCTTCTCCTGGGTTACATGCTGCCCAACCCCCCCCACACGACCCAGCATCCACAGCGCACACCAAAGTGTTCCTGCGCAGCCTTCAGCTGCCCTCATGCCACACGCTGGCCTCATAGCCACACCACCCTCATGTCTATTTATAAGTGCGTCCGCCATGAGGAGGAACCGGAGGCACACCGCAGAGGGTTGGCAGGGCCAGGCAGCGACCCTCTTTAAAAGGGGCGGGGCGATAGCCCACAATGCTGTACAGAAGCAATGAGACATTTAATCCTGTGCCATCTCCGTCAGGAGCTGCAAACGTGGGCATAGGAATGGGGAATCCATGTGCCACACAGTATTCATTCTGTCAAGGTGTCGCATAGCTCAATCGACACCGCAAGGGGAAAGCCATCTGCACTCTGCCCCCTACCCTAGCCAGACAGGTCAAACACTGCGTTGGGAACTAAGTGTGCACCAACAGCATAGGTGGGTCCTAGGAAACCCAAGACATGAACAATAAATAAATCTGAGCGGCCAAACATGGCAGACTTGCACCGCGCCCACGACATAGGCCTCGGCCCACAGCTTCAGCAATCCTAGGCAGGAAGCGGACTTTCACTGCACCCAGGACATAGGCCTCTGCACAAACCCTCAGCAATCGCGGGCCTACAGCGGACTCCAATGCTAGCGTAGCTGTGCACGTCTCATTAGCACTGTATTGCTCCTGTAGTTTGTCCCAATGCAGTGCCCCGGATAGTAGAGCTAATGTCAGATTAAATACAGGTGGGCTTCGGCCCACACTGCATGCCCCAGTCAGACTGGGTTTTTTATAAATAGTCACAGGCAGGTACAACTCCGCAATGGGAAGTCCGTGTGCACCCACAGCATGGGTGGCTCCCTGGAACCCACCGGCGGTACATAAATAAATCCCATTGCAGTGCCCTGGACAGCAGAGCTAACGTCAGATTAAATGCAGGTGGGCTTCGGCCCACACTGCATGCCCCAGTCAGACTGGGGTTTTTTATAAGTAGACACAGGCAGGTACAACTCCCTATTGTGAAGTCCGTGTGGACCAACAGCATGGGAGGGTCCCAGGAAGCCACCGGCGGTACATAAATAAATCCCATTGCATTGCCCAGCACAGCTGAGGTAACGTCAGATAAAATACAGGTGGGCTTTAGCCCACACTGCATGCCCCAGTCAGACCGGGGTTTTTAATACATAGACATAGGCAGTAACAACTCCCCTATGTGAAGTCCCAGTGGACCCACAGCATGGGTGGCTCCCTGGAACCCACTGGCGGTACATAAATATATCCCATTGCAGTGCCCTGGACAGCAGAGCTAACGTCTGATTACATACAGGTGGGCTTCAGCCAAGAATGTTTTCATTGTTGGAGGAGGAGGGGGATGTTTTTGAGGCAGTACGTGTCCTATCCCCGTGTCCGTGGTTATATGCTCCTTACCAGTAACCGCGTTGGTGGGATAGTGGTCGCGACTGTGGACCTATTAGCGTGGTTTTATTTAGTTGGTTTTCAGAATGTGGCCAGGATTAAGTGGGCCGTGGTGGGGGGCATTCTTATTGTGTCGTTTAAGGTGAAATTCTTGGACTGCCGCCAGATGGACCACTGCGAAAGCATTTACCAAGAATGTTTTCATTTTTGGTAGGAGGAGGACGGGGAAGTTTTTGAGGCAGTACGTGTCTTGTCCAATTGTCCGTGGTTATATGCACCTTACCAGTAACTGCGTTGGTGGGAAAGTGGTGACGACTGTGGACCTATTAGCGCGGTTTTATTTAGTTGGTTTTCGGAATGTGGCCAGGATGAAGTTGTGGAGTGTGGATATAGTAGCGCGGTTTTATTTAGTTGGTTTTCAGAATGTGGCCAGGATTAAGTTGGGCGTGGTGGGGGGGCTTTCTTATTGTGTCGTTTAAGGTGAAATTCTTGGACTACCGCCAGACGGACCACTGCAAAAGCATTTGCCAAGAATGTTTTCATTGTTGGAGGAGGAGGAGGTTTTTGAGGCAGTAGGTGTCCTGTCCCCCTGTCCGTGGTTATATGCACCTTCCCAGTAACCGCGTCGCTGTAAAGTTGTCGCGCCTGGGGACCTAGTAGCGTGGCCTCGCCACCATCATGTCTTTGGGAAGCCTCCGTTTCCACAACCCTGTAACGTATCATTAGCAGCTGTATAGGAAGAGCCGAGAATTAGTAACATTTCAGTGGTAAGAGTATGGACAGACTCCAGTAACATTTCATTGGCAGCAGTAGGGACAGACCCCAGTAACATTTCATTTGCACCAGTCTAGGCAGACCCCAGTAACATGTCAGTAGTATAAGTCTAGACAGACCCCAGTAACATTTCAGTAGTATAAGTCTAGACAGACCCCAGTAACAGTTCAGTAGTAACAGTAGGGACAGACCCCAGTAACATTTTAGTAGTATAAGTCTAGACAGACCCCAGGAACATTTCAGTAGTATCAGTTGCGACATGCCCCAGTAACATTTCAGTTCCAGCAGTGCAGACAGACCCCAGTTACATTTCAGTTCCAGCAGTGCATACAGACCCCAGTAACGTTTCAGTTCCAGCAGTGCAGACAGACCCCTGTAACATTTCAGTAGTAGCAGTATAGTCAGACCCCAGTAACATTTACGTAGAAGCAGTATGGGCAAAACAGCAGATTCACATTTCCCTGGCAGCAGTGTAGGGAGAGCACAGCATTTGTAACATTTCAGTAGTAGCAGTATAGTCAGACCCCAGGAACAGTTACGTAGAAGCAGTATGGGCAAAGCAGCAGATAAACATTTCCCTGGCAGCAGTGTAGGTAGAGCAAAGTATTTGTAACATTTCAGTAGTAGCAGTATAGTCAGACCCCAGTAACATTTACGTAGAAGCAGTATGGGCAGAGCCCACTATTAGTTACATTTCTGTTACAGCAGTATAGACATGCCCCAGTAACATTTCCATTGAAGCATTATGGGCAAAGCCCAGTAATAGTAAAATTACAGTAGTAACAGTATACACCAACCAAGGTAACATTTCAGGAGCAGAAGTATCGGCAGACCGAAGTAACATTTCTATTGCTGAAGTATAGTCAGACCCCTGTAGCATTACTGTGGCAGAAGTATAGGTAGGCAGAACAGAGTTACATTTCTGTAGCAAAAGTGTAGGCCAACCTGAGACAGTGGTGTACCATGAGTGCAGGCGAAGCCCGTAAAAATTACTTGGATTACATTGTAGGCGAGGGCCCGAAAAATTGTTGTACCGACAGTACAAATGTACCCCAGAAAAATTGCCCATGCCCAACCCAGAGGGCAGGTGAAACCCATTAATCGCTAAGCGTACTGTGGCTTAATTTTTAACTAGGCCTGGAGGCAGCCCAGTCTAAACAACAATTGGTTCAGGTGGAAGTTTCAATGCTTAAATGAGAATTGAAACAGATAAATATTATTTAGAAAAGTTATATGAGCCTTTTGGCCCACCGAAAAATTGCCCGTTCGTGGTGATTACGAGAGGTTTCAGAAGTAGGAGCCGGAGGAGGAGGAGGAATATCATACGCAGATTGACCAAGTTCTTTAGGTAGCGCTGCTGTCTGCTGGTGGAGAAGAGAAGTCTGGGGAAATCCAGGCTTTGTTCATCTTTATGAGGCTAAGCCTGTCGGCGCTGTCAGTTGACAGGCGGGTACGCTTGTCCGTGATGATTCCCCCAGCTGCACTAAACACCCTCTCTGACAAGACGCTAGCCGCAGGGCACACCAACACCTCCAGGGCATACAGCGCGAGTTCGGGCCACGTGTCCAGCTTTGACACCCAGTAGTTGTACGGAGCAGAGGCGTCACGGAGGACGGTCGTACGATCTGCTGCGTGCTCCCTCCGACTCAGCCTGGACTGGGGAGGTGTGAGACAGTCTTGCTGGGGAGCCATAAAGCTGGCAAAGGCCTTGGAGAGTGTTCCCCTGCCTGCGCTGAACATGCTGCCTGATATCCGCGCCTCCCCTTCTACGTGGCCCTCGGAACTGCGCCTTCTGCCACTAGCGCTGTCAGATGGGAAGTTTACCATCAGTTTGTCCACCAGGGCCCTGTGGTATTCCTTTCATCTTCGGGAATGAGAGTAGAAAGGTTCTCCTTATACCGTGGGTCAAGCAGTGTGTACACCCAGTAATCCGTAGTGGCCAGAATGCGTCTAACACGAGGGTCACGAGAAAGGCATGCTAACATAAAGTCAGCCATGTGTGCCAGGGTACCTGTACGCAACATATGGCTGTCCTCACTAGGAAGATCACTTTGAGTATCCTTCTCAGGCCGTACACGCTGAATGGATGGGAGGCAAGCAGCATGGGTACCCTCTGCAGTGGGCCCAGCTGTCTCTTCCTCCTCAGGCTCCTCCCCCTCCTCCTCCTCCACGCGCTGAGATATAGACATGAGGGTGCTCTGACTATCCAGCGACATACTGTCTTCCCCTGCCTCCGTTTCCGCCCGCAAAGCATCAGCCTTTATGCTTTGCAGGGAACTTCTCAAGAGGCATAGCAGGGGAATGGTGACGCTAATGATTGCAGCATCGCCACTCACCATCAGGGTGGACTCCTCAAAGTTTCCAAGGACCTGGCAGATATCTGCCATCCAGGCCCACTCCTCTGTAAAGAATTGAGGAGGCTGACTCCCACTTCGCCGCCCATGTTGGAGTTGGTATTCCACTATAGCTCTACGCTGCTCATACAGCTGGGACAACATGCGAAGCGCAGAATTCCACCGTGTGGGCACGTCGCAAAGCAGTCGGTGCACTGGCAGATTAAACCGATGTTGCAGGGTGCGCAGGGTGGCAGCGTCCGTGTTGGACTTGCGGAAATGTGCGCTGACCCGGCGCACCTTGCCGAGGAGGTCTGACAAGTGTGGGTAGCCTTTCAGAAATCGCTGAACCACCAAATTAAAGACGTGGGCCAGGCATGGCACGTGCGTGAGGCTGCCGAACTGCAGAGCCGCCACCAGGTTACGGCCGTTGTCACACACGATCATGCCCAGTTGGAGGCTCAGTGGCGAAAGCCAGCGGTCGGTCTGCTCTGTCAGACCGTGCAACAGTTCGTGGGCCGTGTGCTTCTTCTCTCCTAAGCTGAGTAGTTTCAGCATGGCTGCTGACGCTTGCCCACCGCTGTGCTGCCGCGCGACACCGACTGCTGGCGATGTGCTGCTGGTGACAAGTCTTGATTGCGAGGTAGAGGTTGCGTTGGAGGAGGAAGGTTTAGTGGAGGTGGCATACACCGCCGCAGATACCAGCACTGATCTGGGGCCCGCAATTCTGGGGGTGGGTAGTACATGAGCGGTCCCAGGCTCTGACTCAGTCCCAGCCTCCACTAAATTTACCCAATGTGCCGTCAGGGAGATATAGTGGCCCTGCCCGCCTGTGCTTGTCCATGTGTCCGTTGTTAAGTGGACCTTGGTAGTAACCACGTTGGTGAGGGCGCGTACAATGTTGCGGGAGATGTGGTCGTGCAGGGCTGGGACGGCACACCGTGAAAAATAGTGGCGACTGGGGACAGGGTAGCGCGGGGCTGCCGCTGCCATCATGTTTTTGAACGCCTCAGTTTCCACCAGCCTGTGGGGGAGCATCTCCAGACTGATCAATTTGGCTATGTGGACATTTAAAGCTTGAGCGTGCGTGTGCGTGGCGGCGTATTTGCGCTTTCGCTCCAACGATTCTCTTAGCGACAGCTGGATGCTGCGTTGAGAGACATTGCTGGATGGGGCCGAGGACAGCGGAGGTGAGGGTCCAGGCCGGGAGACGGTCGTGCCTGTGTCCCGAGAGGGGGGTTGGATCTCAGTGGCAGGTTGGGGCACAGGGGGAGAGGCAGTGGCGCAAGCTGGAGGCGGTGAACGGCTTTCGTCCCACCTTGTGGGGTGCTTGGCCATCATATGCCTGCGCATGCTGGTGGTGGTGGCTCCCCGGCTGATCTTGGCGCGACAAAGGTTGTTCGTCGGTCGTCCGGCGTCTCAGTGAAAAACTGCCACACCTTAGAGCACCTTGGCCTCTGCACGGTGGCTTGGTGCGAGGGGGTGCTTTGGGAAACAGCTGGTGGATTATTCGCTCTTGCCCTGCTTCTACCCCTGGCCACCCCACTGCCTCTTCCAACCTGTCCTGCGGCTGCAATTGCCTCCCCCTCTGAAGACCTGTCCTCAGATGGCTTATCACACCAGGTGGGGTCAGTCACCTCATCGTCCAGCGGCCGTTCCTCCGACTCCTCTGTGCGCTCCTCCCTCGGACCTACTGCCCTCACTACTACCTCACTGATAGACAACTGTGTCTCATCGTCATCCTCACCCACTGAAAGCTCTTGAGACAGTTGCCGGAAGTCCCCAGCCTCATCCCCCGGGAACTTTCCAAAGGTTGGGCATCGGCCAAGACAAACTCCTCCGGTGGGAGAGGAACCATTGTTGCCCAATGTTGGCAGGGGCCCGAGAACAGTTCCTGGGAGTCTGCCTGCTCCTCAGAATGTGTCATTTTCATGGAGTGGAGGAGGCTGGGAGGAAGGAGGAGCAGCAGAGGATTCAGAGGTTGCAGCAGTGGATGGCGTAGAAGACTGGGTGGTCGATAGATTGCTGGATGCACTTTCTGCCATCCACGACAGGACCTGCTCACACTGCTCATTTTTTAATAAAGGTCTACCACGTGGACCCAAAAATTGCGATATGAAGCTGGGGACCCCAGAAACTGTCCTCTCTCCTACTCCCGCAGCAGCCGGCTGCGATTCACCTGGACCAGGAACTCGTCCTATGCCCACACCCTCACTTGGGACTCCGCGTCCTCGACCGCCTCCATATCCTCTGCCCCTACCCCTACCCCTCAGCATGCTGGATTAAGCATCGAGTAGAGACAGAGTTGTGTAAAAAATGTTTGTGAATTATTGCCGCGCAGTTGGTGGCTGCCAGCGGTAATATAACGCAAAATGAAGCCAGAGATAAATTATAAGGAAGGCTGCACGCAGGCCTAGCTGTGAACCATGCAGTTTGAATGGACATGAAGTCCCACAGGCCACGCAGGCAAATGCACTGGGCCACCGGTAGCCGTAAAAAGGAATAATAAAAAAAAAAAAATCTCCTTATTTTACTATGCAATGCAGGCCGAGGCTAGGCAGTGTGTATTGCACTTTCAATCTATGGGCGTCGGGCAGACCATGAACTTCTGAGACAGCACACGTATAACACAGAGCGTTGTAGAAAATGTGTGGTTTCTTGGCGTACACTTAGAGGCAGAGTGAACTAACGCAACGCAAAGTGCGGACAAAAAAATGTTTAAATGAAGGCTGCACGCAGGCTCTGCTGTGCAATGCAGAGGTACTACAACTCCCAGCAACCACAGAGTTAAATGCATACGGTCACAGGTTGCCCTAAGAAGAACCGTTGGGGTTCTTGTAGATAGGATTCTACACTACCACTGTCTCTGCCTGACCAATACTGCCCCTATACTCAAGTACAGCCTGCACGCCCGATATACATATATATAAAAAAAAAAATTGTGCAAAACTGCTCACAGCAGCCACAACAGTAATGCACTAGGTGAGCTGTGGCCCTAAGAAGGACCGTTGTGGTTCTTGAAGACGCTAACACTGTCCCTATAGCAGCAGCAGCAGCACTGTCCCTGATCTCTCTTAGCATGCATCTGTGGCGAGCCGCGGGCGGGGCAGATTTAAATACTCGGGGGTCACCTGATCTCGCCAGCCACTCACTGCAGGGGGGTGGTATAGGGCTTGAACGTCGCAGGGGGAAGTTGTAATGCCTTCCCTGTGTTTCTATTGGCCAGAAAAGGGCGCAAATTTCTCAGGGAAGGAAATGTAATGGAGTCGAGTGCTGCGTGGTGCTCGCCTCGAGTAACGAGCATCTCGAACACCCTAATACTCGAACGAGCATCAAGCTCAGACGAGTGCGCTCGCTCATCTCTATTAAGGACTCAATCTTCCTATACCAAGCAGATATACTAAATACTAACCAGGACTTTTTCATAAATTAATGTGGAAGGATTATCGCACGAAGAGGAAGATATCTAGAATTTACCAAACCCTTCTTTACAACAAAGAAACAACCCTCCTATATGGCTAGTTGGGAGAGAGATATAGATAGATCATTCTCTCCAGAAGAAGTGAAACAAATCTTACCAAAAACTCACTCAAGCTTAATATCTACGCGCTTTCAGGAACTAAACTACAAGATCGTATCAAGATGGTACAAACCCCCCGAACTTAACAAAATAGATCAAAACTAGAGATGAGCGAACACCAAAATGTTCGGGTGTTCGTTATCCGGAACGAACTTCCCGCGATGTCCGGGTGTTCGTTTCGAATAACGAACCCCATTGAAGTCAATGGGCGACCAGAGCATTTTTGTATTTCGCCGATGCTCGCTAAGGTTTTCATGTGTGAAAATCTGGGCAATTCAAGAAAGTGATGGGAATGACACAGCAACGGATAGGGCAGGCGAGGGGCTACATGGTGGGCTGCATCTCAAGTTCACAGGACCCACTATTAAGCCACAATAGCGGCAAGAGTGCCCCCCCCCCACTGTCAGCATAAAGATCGTTCTCCTCTGGCACAGCTGTAACAGCTGTAGCAGAGAAGAACGATGTTTGCCCATTGAATTCAATGGAGCGGCAATACAGCCGACTCCACTGAATGCAATGGGCTGCCGGCGATCGCAGGATGAATGGTCGGGAAGGGGTTAAATATATAACCCCTTTCCTGCAATTCATCCAGAAATGTGTTACACTAAAAATATATACCGGCGTATAAGGCGACAGGGCGTATAAGACGACCCCCCAACTGTCACCTTATACGCCGGTAATACAGTGGAGCAAAGAATAAAAATCATTACTTACGTTTTTAGATGATCTGCGGCGCTCCTGCAGGCTGTCACTCCTTCCTGGTCCACGGCAGACAAGCTTTCTCTATGAAAGGCTTTAAATCCCTGCCTCCAGAAAGACACGTGCCTTCAGCCAATCACAGCCAATGACAATGATGTCATTGAATGGCTGTGATTGGCTGTGTTTCTGGAGGCGGGGATTTCAAGCCTTTCATAGAGAAAGCTTGTCTGCCGTGGATTAGGAGGGAGTGACAGCCTGCAGGAGCAGCCAATCACATCATTGTCATTGGCTGTGATTGGCTGAAGGCACGTGTGCTTCTGGAGGCAGGGATTTAAAGCCTTTCGTGGAGAAAGCAATACTCTGCCGTGGACCAGGAGGGAGTGACAGCCTGCAGGAGCGCCGCAGATCATCTAAAAACGTAAGTAATGCTTTTTATTCTTTGCTCCACTGTATTGCCGGCGTATAAGGTGACAGTTGGGGGGTCGTCTTATACGCCCCGTCGCCTTATACGCCGGTATATATTTTTAGTGTAACACATTTCTGGATGAATTGCAGGAAAGGGGTTATATATTTAACCCCTTTCCGACCATTCATCCTGCGATCGCCGGCAGCCCATTGCTTTCAGTGGAACATGCTGTATTGCCGCTCCATTGAATTCAATGGGCAAACATCGTTCTTCTCTGCTACAGCTGTTACAGCTGTGCCAGAGAAGAAGGATTTGTCTTCTATATGTTCTCAATGGGGTCAGCGCTGCTGCCGCTGGCCCCATTGAGCGCATATAGAATGCATCCATAGCGAACCGCGGGAGGGGCAGATTTCAATACTCGGGTGACACCTTATCTCCCCAGCCACTCACAGCAGGGGGGTGGTATAGGGCTTAAACGTCACAGGGGGAAGTTGTAATGCCTTCTCTGTCTTTATATTGGCCAAAAAAAAGCGCTAACGTCTCAGGGAAGAAAGTTAAAGTAACCCGGACACCGCGTGGTGTTCGTTACGGATAACGAACATACCGAACACCCTAATATCCGCATGGATATCAAGCTCGGAAGAACACGTTCGCTCATCTCTAATCAAAACTACTCTTCACTCTGCTGGCGATGTCTCAAAACAGACACATTTCTACATATGTTCTCCTGCCCTTTACTTTAACCCTTTTGGGATGACTTGCAAACTTGGATTAATTCTATTTTAGGAACCAAAATTACTAAATCACCCCAAAACTACTACCGTACTATTACATTTGATTGCAGCTATTGGTAACATGGGAAAGATAGACTTTCTTCCATTCCTCATAAACGCCGCCAAAGTATTAATTCCCAGACATTGGAAAGATACAGATCCCCCTGTCATTGAGGAGTGGTACAATGAGCTGAATACCATGAGCAGCTATGAAAAAAACTAGATGCCTCCGAGATGAGAATCTGGATAGATATCTGGAGACATGGAGTAAATGGCGACGCTACAAAAACAGACAGAACCTTTTATTTAATAGCAACTAGAGATGAGCGAGCGTGCTCGCTAAGGCAAAGTACTCAAGCGAGTATTGCCATTTTCAAGTACATCCTGCTCGTCCAAAAAGATTCGGAGGTTGGCAGGGGTGAGCATGGGGGAGCGGGGGAGAGAGATCTCCCCCCCCAATTCCTCCCCGCTTTCCCCCACCAGCCCCCAAATCTTTTGAGATGAGCGGGCAGGTACTTGAATAAGGCAATACTCGCTCGAGTAATTTGCCTTAGGGAGTACGCTCGCTCATCTCTAATAGCAACGCATAAGACTCCTAATGACAAACCACTCTTGATTGTGAGGAAAAGGGGGAAAGAAGAGGGGCAAGAGAGGGAATGTTTGCTACCGGACTACATTCAGCATCGATATCCAAATGGCATACAATATTTAAATTGTAATAGAAAGTATAATTAAGCTGAATTGTCCACTTTTAATTGGTTATTCTAATAATAATCTGCATGTTCAGAGAAACTGTTTCTTTTCCTCATGTTTCCCGGGTGTCTATCCAGATAAGCGGATTTCCCTTTTTTTTCTGTATCCACCCCAAAATTAAAAAAAAAAAAAAAAATGAAATACTGTAACTAGTAACACTTTATTGTTTACTTTTAAACCAGTGACTGACGTCTTCCTGCCGTCCAGAAGCTACAACTCCTAGCCTGCCCCTGGTGGCTGTGTACATGCAGGAGCTGCTGGGAGTTATACTCTTACTTACCACACTATCACCGATGCGGCGCCCTCACCATCACTTCCTGTGCCCGACAGCCCGGATCAGATCCTGAACGTTTAACACTCCTCAGATGCTGCAGTCAATAGTGATGGTGGCGCCAGAACCTCAATGTAAAATATAGCATTTTTTTTTTTTTTTTAGCGCACACATGGCATCGATCAACTCATCCATGGGAAATGTGTAAGAAGCTGAATATTGGCTTCAATGCATTGGAAACTATCCACCAATTTGTCGTGTGTCACCATAATAAAGGAGGAGTTTTGGAGCGACCCTCAGTTTGTGGGAGTTGTGAAATGTTAGACTGTTACCACATCACCCATCTACAATGCAGAGAGACACATGCCAGCTTAGAAGGACCTCCACTTCTCTGTAGTACCGATTAGGGAAGACCCATTCTTCCTATGGGTGGAAATAGAGCCTGCTCCTATCAGACAGTTTTGGTATATAATTTTTAACCCCTCAACGACCGGGCCATAGTGTTTTTACGTCCTGCAGCTGCAGGACGTGTATGGAGGGAGGTAGCGCCGCTATCTCCCTCCATACAGCGCGGGCGTCAGCTGTTTATTACAGCTGACACCCGCGGGCAATAGCCGCGCTCGGCCGTTCGGGGCTATTAACCCTTTAAAGGCCGCTGTCAATTCTGACAGCACAGCCACCCCGCGGTTTGATCGGGGGATCCGTGCAGGTGTCATGGCAGCCTGGGGCCTAATGAATGGCCCCAGGGCTGCCTTAGCAGACTGCCTATCAAGCCATCCACACAGGGTGGCTTCATACACTACCTGTAAAAAAGTAGTATGACGTAATGCTATAGCATTACGTCATACTGCACGAGCGATCAAAGCATCGCATGTTAAAGTCCCCCAGGGGGACTTCAAAGTAAAGTAAAAAAAAGAGATCAATAAAGTTTTTTAAATTGTAAAAAAAAAAAGTTATAAAAGTTTAAATCACACCCCTTTTGCCATATCTATTAAAAAATTTAAATCGTAAAACAAAAATATGTATTTGATATCGCCGCGTCCGTAAAAGTCCGAACTATCAAAGTAGCGCATTATTTTTTCTGCACGGTGAACGTCGTCCGAAAAAAAAAATAAAGAACGCCAGAAATGCATTTTCTTAGTTACCCTGTCTCCCAGAAAAAACGCAATAAAAAGCGATCAAAAAGTCGTATGTATTCCAAATTGATACTATCGGAAACTACAGGACATCCCGCAAAAAATGAGCCCTTGTTCAACTACGTCGACGGAAAAATAAAAAAGTTATCGCGCGCACAAAATGACCGCAGAAAATAATTGAAAAAAATTAAATATCTTAAAAAAAAAAATACAAATACTACAGCAAAAACAATACTATATAAGTTTGGTATCGTAGCAATCGTACTGAGCCATAGAATAACAATATCAGGTCGTTTTTGTTGCAGTTTGTGCGTCGTAGAAACAGAACGCACCGAAATATGGTGGAATGTCGTTTTTTTTTCCATTTCTCTCCGCTAAGAATTTTTAAAAAGTTTTTCAGTGCATTATATGGTACAATAAATAGTGCCATTGAAAAATACAACTCGTCCCGCAAAAAACAACAAGCCCTCATACAGCGACGTCGATGGATAAATAAAGGAGCTACGATTTTTTAAAAGGGAGTAGGAAAAAACAAAAATGGAAAAAAGCAAAAAAGCCTGGTCACTAAGGGGTTAGTGTGCCATAAATTTCACAGATGGGAATACCACTTCAAAAAATTTTGTGGCCCTTGCAAATGATTCAATATGGCATTGCGGCCCTTGGACTAGAAAGTATTGTAAATCCCAGATCTGTGGGATCCCTGGTGTTCATGAAAATAAAGATTCTAGTCAAACAACCAGAAATGAGGAAATATAAGTGGGTGGGACAAGATCAGATCCACCGCAACAATGAACAATGGACATTTAGCCGAAACCAGGGACACCGACATAAGACTAGTAACCAGCAAACGGATAATGGTGAGCAAGACGACAACCATTGCTAGCAGGATAGTGGAAGTGGGTCGACTAACGAACATCTCTGCCTCCAGGATACAGCAAGACCGATTCATTGTGGCATTCAGTGGTTTATATATTTTTTCTGATAGCTAAGAGATGCCTACCTACCGCAAAACTGAAGACAGGGACAATTTCCATTAGGAGAGCGGGTAACCCAAGAAATGTAGAAGAACACCATGAAAAAAGCAGATAAACGTTTTTGTAATGCTGAAATATTTATTATAAAAATAAAAACCAAATCAAGAAGTCAAACAAGTATCTTTGTGATATTATGTACACTCTGAATAAAAATGTGCTACAAGGAGTCAAAGACCAAACAAAGAGCTCTTTTGCCTCTGTGGAAACAGGAAAGAAATCGCAGAGACAATAGATCTTGACTTAAGCTACTATGGAATATGCAGCTGGAGTGGGACACAGCCGCGGCCGCTAATAGAACAATACAGCTGTTTTGCATAAGCAAGCAGCTGTATTCTTCTCCGCTCTGACTTCACAGCGAGAAACTAGCAGAGAATCTTATCAGCGCAGCCGGCTGTGGCAACAGTCTACTCCACTGATAACAGCCGATCGCTCAGTTCTAGTAAAATAGAATTCAGCAATGAGCATCTTGTGCACGAAAACTGCACGATGTCCTACCTGCATTTAGACAAAACGAGAAATCGCTTAAAAGATGGCTTTGAGTGATTCTTGCGTCTAAATGGACCATTAGTAAAAAGAACCTGCTTAATCAGATAACTAATATAAGGCCGGGAAGCGACTGGACATCGGTTCTTCATAATGTTTTCCCAATATGTCTGCCCTCTGTATAGGCAGATTACTTCTACATAAACTTTGTGTCATCCAATAATTTCCTATTTCATAAGTTTAGTGCTTAGAAAAACCACAGTTAATACTCAGAAATTGATAAATACTCAAATAGGCACGGAGCTCGGAACACGTTTCCTTAATAAATTACAGAATATATATTATAATTCGACATTTACAAATATAGAATGTATTACAAATGTCTAGATCTTGATCTTCGGTGGTCATGTAGACACTTGGCACATAAAATGGATGGTGATTCAACTCTGGTGGGAACAAGTTCCAAGATGAACCCGGGGCTCAGTTACAGTAGCACCTATGAGGTCAACCCCATGTAGAGATGGCATGAGAAAGGGTCACTTACTTCAGAGGCCTTTTGTTAGTGTTTTTTTTTTTAAACGGAAGAGACACGAGATAAGACATATGGCCTCTAAATCAAGTAGTTTGAGTTGAAGCTCATCACAGATTGGTCAAGCTCAGCTGTGTCAACATGTCCCACTTTTTTTTTCAAGTCTACCAAGACGAACCTTTTCTTAGATTTAAAGGAAATTTTTGGATGTATTCCTAGGATGTTATGAGGCCATATCACCCTTCGATATAATGGAGAATCCCACCATTGCCTTGTTCAACTATGACCCAAAGTTCAAATCAGACCAAGGCTCCATGCACCATCCATGGCAAAAAACATACTACGATCAAATGGTTCCCTTTAAACTAAGATCTTATTATGGAAGTTCTGTGAATCTCAATGAAGTAGCAGCTTTGAGATTAAAAACCCTTTTATCTTGTGCCATGTATTTTAGGATGATGCCCGACATCAGACCTTGGCAGCGGGAAGTTGTTGGGTTGTTGGACTCCATTTTCAGTAGCACACATCAGTAAACCCGTCATATAAAAGGCACTTGACTTCTAGCAGCTTCTTTGTAATGGCCAGGTGAGTATTACCCTACATTTACAAGCCGGAGGCGGCTTGGTCCAACCAAAAGCCTTTATGTGCAAAAGCTGTAAGATAAAAGGAGAAAGACAATCATTTGTGCGCAAAACAAAAATTACTTTCAAACGAACATCGAGAGATGGAGAATAAAAGGTCACGGAGGTCCGGCCTAACATCATCTTAGACAAGAGTGAAGAGTACACACTTTTGGGAAACAGAAATATAATTTACCACGTCTTCATAGTCCTCCATATTCACATACTCTATGGCAGGGTTCCCCAACTCCAGTCCTCAGGGTCCCCCAACAGGTCATGTTTTCAGGATTTCCTCAGTGTTACACAGGTGATGTAATTATTGTCGGTCCCTCAGACATCGCCACAGGTGTTCTTACCATAGGAAATCCTGAAAACATGACCCGTTGGTGGTCCCTGAGGACTGGAGTTGGGGACCCCTGCCCTATGGCTACTGAGAAACGAACAGTTTCTCCATTCCCACCGATTGCGCACCAGATACTGGATATTTCCAATTCAATATGGGGTACTAGCACGGCTCCTACTCAGACCCTTCACGTGAGGTTCGGACTACAACGGACTTTAGGGCTCTTCTATATGGGACAATCCGTCAGGTGCGGATGCCCAACAGGTAATCCCAGCAATAATCATTCCTGCGCTTTTACACAGGGACAAGCATCGCTCAACGAATTGAGGCTGAGGGGGGCCGGAGATCGTCCAGCTCACTCAAGTCCATTCACAATAAACAGGCAGTTCATAAGCGAACGACTGCCTGTTCACACGGGCCGATCCGCGGTTCGGTTTTCTGCATGCAGAACCTAAATGAATGAAAAGCAAACAAATTCTCATTAATCGTTCAGCTGGGGCATGCACATTCACTAAACAATAACCATTCAGATTCCGCTGCATGTGGGAATCTCAACGATTTATTGCCCCATGTAAAAGGGCCCTGAGGCCGCCTGCATACCAATGGGTTTTTGCCGTGGAATCTGCAGCAAATACCATTCATAGCATGCTATTGGAAAACAAGTTTTCCTGCACACACTTGCAAAAACCAATTGCGTTTTCCGCAAGTGGAGGAGGAAAAAAAAAATCATAATCGCAGCATGCTCCATTTTTGCGCAGTGTCCGCACGGACGGTTCCATTGAAGTCAATGGAAACGGTCTGACCCACGGAACATCCGCAATTAACATTTCAGACAGGTTGCAGATTCTGCGTCATTGCCTACCGATGGCGCGAGAAAAGTAAACATTTGAAAAAAAATCTGTACCGCACGTCTGACGGCGGCTTGCAGCAACCATTTGCAGTACAGATGAAGAGGAGGAGACAAAGCAGGTACACAGGGTCGCCGGCCGCGGCCAGAATCGGATTCCACTGCAGTTTCTGAACATTTACAGAGAGGAAAAGGAGAAGCAGAGACTGCTGGAAGGGGAGGAAGAGGTCACATTTCCCTACTGAAATATTACACAGTCCTATGATAGAACTAATCGGGGTCTACCAGCTAGTCGGTATCTAGAATCAATTCAACACGGCACAAAGAAGCTGCTCAAAATCCCATTGGTGTGGGATGCAGAATTCCAAAACTCAGAATAGCTTGTTACTCTGAAGTTCAATTGATTTCTGCAACAGGATTATGGGCTCAGTCACACGGGCGCACCGGCACCCGTACACCGGCACCGATGCGCCTGTGTTACTGCATGTGTCAGACGGCTGTACCTGAAGGCAGACGTCTCTCTGCAGCGCTGATGAAAGAACACATGACCGGCAATGGAGCCGGTCACATGTTCTTTGTCCCGGCGCTGCAGAGAGACGGCCGTCTTCAAGTACGGCTGTCTGACACATGCAGTAACACTGGCGCCGATGCGCCCGTGTGACTAAGCCCTTTGTGTGTATGAACATGGGATCTGAACCTCCAACCACCACCAAGAGGCGTCAGGCCCATTACCAAGCACCTCGTTACTGGGGTCATGTTTAACTATACATGATTTATTCCCCGTGTCTGTGGAATAAATGGAAGTCTCCAAGCTGTTGGTTTTTCTCCATAGCTTCAAGGACAATTTCCATGGACGGCCATTATCATCATCCCGGCTAAAATCACTTGTCATGTAATATACAGTAAAGCTGCTGTAGATAATTACTTGTGTTTCAAGTCTGGTTCCTCTCCGATCTTGGGAACCTGTGAAAGCTATAAAAAACAAAACAAACAGAGCCCTGATGGTGAATATATAATACATAATGTACAAAGGTAGAACAATTAAAAAAATATATAGAAAATGAGTTTTAGGGGAAAGCGAAAGAGGCGAGTACACTTTTTTTTGTACTTCATACACCGAAGTCTTAGAGGAATGCCCCCGGACTAACTGGTCCACGGGGATTTTTCCCAGTGGACTGAACGGCCAATCCGCCCCTGGTGTTGCGACACCCCTGGCAGGTTCTCACGGCACACCAGGGTGCTGCAGCACCTCAACTGGGAATCACTGCTTTGAAGACTGGGTCAATTTGGTGGAAGGTTGATTTATATATTTCTTCTATGTAATGAATGGAAACGCTAAGATGTTTAACTTGCACTGCTGTCCCGCATATCACATGTAGGATGTAGTGTAGACATGCCAACAAAGTAGCCGTGCTTCTATGTTCCAATCAAAAACAAGAGCCCAAGCGTTAAAAAGCATTATGTGTAAACAGTGTGTAAAGTTACTCATACATTTTAGATAGCTGTTGGCCAAGACAGCAATCTCACCCGCTACCCCCATACACGTGTGCTCAGCCGAGTGTGTGCGTGTTGTGAATGTAAGTGGAGAAAGGCTTATCTCTGAGAAGAAGATTGGAAAGGTAAAAAAGTCAACTGCCCGATTCTCATCTCTCCAACATCCACGGTCAGGGGTTGGGAGGCCTTCATACACATTAGTGGATCTGATCTAGATCTAATAGTAATCGCCACCTTTTTACACTCAAGACTGGCAGCATAAAAAAGTGCAGAATTATTTTGTATAAAGCTGTGTGATTCAATGATCAGAAGATGCAAGTCCACAACTTCAAAATGGCCGACTATTGGAATTTCCTGTTCTCAGTTATAATAGAAAGATCAGCAAAGGACCTGCAAGAGCAAATATTTGCCTTCAAACAAACAGTAATTGCATTTGTTTTCAGCAACTTACCTTCTCCTCATCGGCTTCATTGGTTTTCATGCTACATGAAGGAGAGATAAAAGTAATTACAGAATCCAGGATTTGCAACTAAGTATACACACACACACACACACACGGACACACACACACACACACATACACACGATATTATAGATTTCCTACCCAATCTTTCCATGAGCGATGTCAATGAACCCAGACTCTTGAGTTTCTAAGAAGAGAACACAAGAACAACAGTTTTTTAATGTTTTTTTGTGGTCTTATGTAGTGTCGCCCATCGTGTTTGGCTGGGGCAATTAAATTGGGCTTTTTTTTGCTAAATTGGATCAGCCTGATCCGACATTTAGGGAAAGAAAACCCTAAAATATTGTCCTTCTGCTTGGATCAGAGGAGATGGGTGTGTTGGCCTAATAGGAGTATTAGGTTTGAATCTGACCTTGATGGGGATTTGCCCTAGGACCTCATCAATGCCGGCGCAAACCATTGGGCCACTGCTGCCGCCTCCACCACCTCCACTGTTGCTTTAGGGACATTTAGGTGAAATTATTGCACCCGATTTTTACTCTCATTGACTTTAATGGAAGTCGGAATTGGGAGTCTCCGTTCACAATCATTTTTTAGTCTTCTGTCCATACATGACCTGACCATAGATGAGAATGGAGTCAGGCAGGAGAGACAAGAACCACCTCTGGGGATCAGAGAAGCTTGTTACGTTAAGATACTCTCCATATATTAGAGCAGAGAGTCATGACCCGCTCAACTTCAGGAAGTCTGTCAAACAGGAACTAGTTGCCCAAACCGCCTAAAGGCTGATTTAGACAATTCTCGCTCAAAAATAGCTTAAAGCCGTCTTTTGAGCAAGAATCGTGTGTAACTGCATTTTTCGTTAACCAGTCGCTGATCGCTGTCTTTCAGCATGCTGAAAGAACGATCAGCCTTAAGCCGCCTGCACACGAGTGGAAATTCCGTGGCGGGATTTCCGCCGCTGGAAGCCTGCATAGGATTGCGTTAAACGCAATCCTATGCAGACGACTGCGGTTTGGCCACATGACATCTCTCGCGGCATGTTCTATTTCTGTGCGGGGCTCGTCACTCGCCCGCCGCCGGCTCCGGTCTGCGCATGCGCCAGCTGCCCCGCAAGCCGGCACATCAAACAGCCGGAGCCGCGGGCGAGTACGCGCTGTTCCCTGCAGACGCTCGGGTCGGGTCCCACGGCGAGAATCCTCGCCGCCGAATCCGACCCGCCCTTCTGCAGGCGGCCTTATCGGGAGTTCACAAAGGGATACAGCTGATACTGTTTCAGCTGTAGCCCACTCTCTGAACACAGGCTGGGTATAAGGAACACAGCGGTCCAGCCGTGTTCTGCATATTCCGCACAGAGCGCTCATCTGTATAACAGCTGGGCACTCCAAGCAGAGAACAGCTGGATGCAGAAGACAAGCGGCCCTGTTAGTCTTCTGCATCCCGTTCGGGAGCGTAAAGGGATAGCTCAATGGTTTGAGCGATCACCTTGCCCCGTAAACAAATCGCTCAAAAGACATCTTTTGAGCGATAATCGTTGTGTCTAAACCAGGCATTACCCTTATTTGAGTTGTTGAGATAACAGTCCCAACTATAGATACCCTCTCTCTAAAGGCCCCTTTACACACAATTATCACTCAAAATTCGCTCAAAAGCCATCTTTTGAATGGAAATTGCTGCGTATAAATGCGCCCATCTTTCATTTTTCTGCCGAACGATGATTTAATGTTCAGCATAAAATCCATAGTTCAGCAGAAGAGCCGATAGCAGGGACTTCACACTGTTCTGTGTGGGGAGCGCGGATAACACTGTCAGCCCTGCGTCAGAAAGGAATGTATTTAGAGAACAGACCACCTGCTGTTCTCTGAATATAGCTCCCAGAGGCTCACACTCGTTAAGCTACTAATAGGCATTAGTACCAATTAGTAGTTAATGCAAAATGATTGCTCAAAAGCCATCTTTTGAGCAATCATCTTTGTGTGTAAAAGGGCACTAAACCTTGGACAGTTTTGATTGTAATCTCTTCAATATTCCCAATACAGTAACATGGAACTGGTAGCAGATTTTAACTACATGATGGTACATTTCCCCGCCATATACCCATCCATGTAGTGCATACCTCTACATTTCCATTTGCCAAAGAGGGATATTTCATAGACAATCATGAGGCCTCCAACAAAAGTCACTCAGCCAATATGGCCACAAAAAGAGATTGCAAAGTTAAAGCCTGGTTTACACAACGATTATCGATAATCGTTGTGTGCCTTTACAGCGCAAGGTGATCGCTCAAACGTTGAGCGATCACTTTGAGCTCCGAGCTGGGGATGTAGAAGACAAGCGGAGCCCACTTGTCTTCTGCATACAGCCGTTCTCTGCTCGGAGCGCCCAGCTGCTATACAGCTGAGCGCTCCGAGTGGGGTATGCAGAACACAGCTGGAGCGGTGTGTTCTGCATACCCAGTCTGTGTTCAGGGAGCAGGACACAGCTGAAACAATAGTATCAGCTGTATCCCGCTGTGAATTCCTGATAAGGCTCATTGTTCTTGGTCAGCATGCTGAGAGAGAACAATCAGAGATTTCTTAACGAAAACTGCATCATGTCAGTGCAGTTACACACAACGATTATCACTCAAAAGACGACTTTTAGCGACTTTTAGGTGAAAATCGTTGTCTAAGTCAGCCTGAACCCTCCTGGATCTCTAGAGAATAAAAATCCAGTTATCTATTGTTGAAATGTTTGATTTCCCAGTTGTGGACACCGAGAAGAATCTGTACTCTTGGCTGGTATACCTGTAACCCCGACTCCTCGCTGACCATAGGGACTTACCTGTGTCTTGAACCGGAGGCTTCAAGGTTTCATTTTGGTCACCTGGAAATAATAGGATAATATAATAAGTATCAAAGACTTGATTTAAAAAGCAGTACACATTTTGTAAAGAAGGAAGCGAGAGGGATCATCCGCCAATCTATTAACCCCTTCCCGCCCTAGGACGTACCGGTACGTCCTGGGAGCCTGGTACTTCCCGCAACAGGACGTACCGGTACATCCTGGGGATAGCGCGAGATCACATATGATCCCGCGCTATCCCGCAGCGGGAGCCGGCTGTCAGTCACAGCCGGCGTCCCGCCGCAACAGCGTGGGGACATCGGAGATGCTCCCCCTGCTGTTAACCCCTTCCCTGCCGCGATCTAAGTAGATCGTGGCAGGGAAAGGGTTCACAGAAGGAGCGCGCACCTGTTGTGTCTCCGGCCGGCTCTCGCAATGTTATCGCGAGAGCCCGGCCTGTCACCATGGCAACAGGACGCCAGACACTGGCGTCCTGTATTGCCTATGCCTATGCTCGCTGTATAAGCGATAAGGCATGGCATGGCAGAGCAGTAGCTCTGCCATGCCTTATGACAGCGATCATAGGCACAGTGCTGCAAGTCCCTCAGAGGGACTCAAATTGTGTAAAAGAAAAGAAAAGAAAAAAAAATGTAAAAAAAAACCCTTTATGCTTTTATCTAATATTAGCATTAAAAAAAGGTAAAAAACAAACAAACAACCACATATTGGGTATTGACGCGTCCATAACGACGTGTACAAAAAGTTGAACACGCTTTTTATTTTGTACGGCAAAAAGCGTAACAAAAAACGCTGAAAAACAGAGGCAAAATGCTAATTTTTAGCATTTTGCCTCCCAAAAAATGCAATAAAAAAAAAAAAAGTGATCAAAAAAGCCGTACATTCCCCAAAATGGAACCAACAAAAACTACAGCTCGTCTCGCAAAAAATAGAGCTCCATACATAGAAAAATAAAAAAAGTTACAGGACTTTGAATGCAGCTATAGAGAAAAAAAAAAAAAGATTTCCAAAAAGGGTTTTTATTGCAAAAAAAATATAAGAATTTTGGTATTGTTGTAACCGTAACGACCCGCAGAAAAAATTTAGTGTGTCATTTATGCTGCATGATTAACGCTGTTAAAAATATATTTAAAAATAAAATCTATGTCAGAATTGTTGCGTTTTCTCTCCCTGTTATCATAAAAAAAAAAAAATAAAAGTTTTACGATATAGTCTATGTACCCAAAAGTGGTACCAATAAAGACTACAGCTCGCCACGCAAAAAACAAGCCCTTATACGGCCGTGTCGACGGAAAAATAAAAAAAAGTTATGGCTTTTGAAAAATGGAGATTGAAAAATACCAAACCCCCCCCCCCCCAAAAAAAAAAAAAACGCTTGGTCCACAACGCCAAAATAGGCCATGTGGCCCATGTCATTAAGGGGTTAAGTTAAGAACTATAACAGATCACAGATAGTACGCCTGGACATATGTGATGCCAGGTATAGTAGTGACCAGTGCAAAGTGGGAAGTGATGTAAAGTGCTGCCACCTGCAGGGCTCTGTGAGGATTATTTGGACACCACCACTGGTTGCCATCTATGCGAGGAGATTCGATAGTAGAAGTTCTATTCAGATTGTTATCCCTGTTCTAAAAGATGGGAAGGAGCAGCGAGTGGAGGTCTGGAGGCTTATATCCATCATGTGTAATTATGTCATATGTAATAAGATGAGCCATTGGTATCCTCATCTACAGATATACGCACCTCGCCTGCTGGTGGCTGAAGATCTCTTCCAGCATCCCCACAGTATGGCACCGAATACTGCTGGCATCATTATGGCAGGGATGATTCCGCATATATGGTTACGTTTCTTCATCTTTGCTGTTAGGAGCAAAAACCAGAGGTTAGGATTTATATTACCCCATGTGATGAAATAGCACCATTGTAATACAACCATAAGTTCCGCGCAGGAAGGGACGGCGTCATAACGTCATTATCTCAGGTGTACCCACCCCATGAGAACGTCAATGACGTACTCTGCCAGAGCTGACCGCATTCAATGCCCTCCGAACTTGGCCTATCATTGCCAGTAACAGAACCCATAAAAGTTCCAGTCACTACCCCATAATGTCAGCCATAGAAACCCCCCAGTCCACTGCCAACCACGGGGCCCCCAGTCCACTGCCAACCACGGGGCCCCCAATATACTGCCAATCACAAAGGCCCCAGTGCAATACCAATCACAGAGCTCTCAACAGGATGCCAACTACAGAGCCCTGAATATACTGAGTATAAACCCAGTCATCATGTATGGCAGCCCTGGGGTCCATCAGTAGGCTCCAGGCTGCCATCCTGGGGTCCATCAGTAGGCTCCAGGCTGCCACCCTGGGGTCCATCAGTAGGCTCCAGGCTGCCACCCTGGGGTCCAGCAGTAGGCTCCAGGCTGCCACCCTGGGGTCCAGCAGTAGGCTCCAGGCTGCCACCCTGGGGTCCAGCAGTAGGCTCCAGGCTGCCACCCTGGGTGGCATATGAGGTTATACCGTCCTGCTGACTCCAGGATGCTTGTCTGCAAGTAAGGAGTAAGACCCCCCCTCATTAAGCACAATGTATGAAGGAGGGGGTACCAGTCATTGATCATTAGAATACAGACATGTTTATACCTCAAGGAAACAGACTTTATGGAAAGCTTTTACTACTTTTTTTTTTAACTTTGTTTATTGACAGATTGTAAAACAAATATTACATTCAGTTCTGTGTACAATCTCCATTTGTTCTGCATCTTATATCACTTTATGGTTACATATATTACATGTATTCCCCTGTACCGTCTCCATTTGTTCTGCATCTTATATCCCTTTATGGTTACATATATTACATGTATTCCCCTGTACCGTCTCCATTTGTTCTGCCTCTTATATCACCTTATGGTTACATATATTACATGTATTCCCCTGCACCGTCTCCATTTGTTCTGCCTCTTATATCCCCTTATGGTTACATATATTACATGTATTCCCCTGTACCGTCTCCATTTGTTCTGCATCTTATATCACTTTATGGTTACATATATTACATGTATTCCCCTGTACCGTCTCCATTTGTTCTGCATCTTATATCACTTTATGGTTACATATATTACATGTATTCCCCTGTACCGTCTCCATTTGTTCTGCATCTTATATCACTTTATGGTTACATATATTACATGTATTCCCCTGCACCGTCTCCATTTGTTCTGCATCTTATATCCCTTTATGGTTACATATATTCCATGTATTCCCCTGTACCGTCTCCATTTGTTCTGCATCTTATATCACCTTATGGTTACATATATTCCATGTATTCCCCTGTACCGTCTCCATTTTTTCTGCATCTTATATCACTTTATGGTTACATATATTCCATGTATTCCCCTGTACCGTCTCCATTTGTTCTGCCTCTTATATCACTTTATGGTTACATATATTACATGTATTTCTGTGTACAATCTCCATTTGTTCTGCATCTTATATCCCTTTATGGTTACATATATTACATGTATTCCCGTGTACCGTCTCCATTTGTTCTGCATCTTATATCACTTTATGGTTACATATATTACATGTATTCCCCTGTACCGTCTCCATTTGTTCTGCATCTTATATCCCTTTATGGTTACATATATTCCATGTATTTCTGTGTACAATCTCCATTTGTTCTGCATCTTATATCACTTTATGGTTACATATATTACATGTATTCCCCTGCACCGTCTCCATTTGTTCTGCATCTTATATCACTTTATGGTTACATATATTACATGTATTCCCCTGCACCGTCTCCATTTGTTCTGCCTCTTATATCACTTTATGGTTACATATATTACATGTATTCCCCTGTACAATCTCCATTTGTTCTGCATCTTATATCCCTTTATGGTTACATATATTACATGTATTCCCCTGTACCGTCTCCATTTGTTCTGCATCTTATATCCCTTTATGGTTACATATATTACATGTATTCCCCTGCACCGTCTCCATTTGTTCTGCATCTTATATCCCTTTATGGTTACACATATTACATGTATTCCCCTGTACCGTCTCCATTTGTTCTGCATCTTATATCCCTTTATGGTTACATATATTACATGTATTCCCCTGTACCGTCTCCATTTGTTCTGCATCTTATATCCCTTTATGGTTACATATATTACATGTATTCCCCTGTACCGTCTCCATTTTTTCTGCATCTTATATCACTTTATGGTTACATATATTCCATGTATTCCCCTGTACCGTCTCCATTTGTTCTGCCTCTTATATCACTTTATGGTTACATATATTACATGTATTCCCCTGCACCGTCTCCATTTGTTCTGCCTCTTATATCCCTTTATGGTTACATATATTACATGTATTCCCCTGCACCGTCTCCATTTGTTCTGCATCTTATATCACTTTATGGTTACATATATTCCATGTATTCCCCTGTACCGTCTCCATTTGTTCTGCATCTTATATCACCTTATGGTTACATATATTCCATGTATTCCCCTGTACCGTCTCCATTTGTTCTGCATCTTATATCCCTTTATGGTTACATATATTACATGTATTCCCCTGTACCGTCTCCATTTGTTCTGCATCTTATATCACTTTATGGTTACATATATTACATGTATTCCCCTGTACCGTCTCCATTTGTTCTGCATCTTATATCCCTTTATGGTTACATATATTCCATGTATTCCCCTGTACAATCTCCATTTGTTCTGCATCTTATATCCCTTTATGGTTACATATATTACATGTATTCCCCTGTACAATCTCCATTTGTTCTGCATCTTATATCCCTTTATGGTTACATATATTACATGTATTCCCCTGTACAATCTCCATTTGTTCTGCATCTTATATCCCTTTATGGTTACATATATTACATGTATTCCCCTGTACCGTCTCCATTTGTTCTGCATCTTATATCCCTTTATGGTTACATATATTACATGTATTCCCCTGCACCGTCTCCATTTGTTCTGCATCTTATATCCCTTTATGGTTACATATATTCCATGTATTCCCCTGTACCGTCTCCATTTGTTCTGCATCTTATATCCCTTTATGGTTACATATATTCCATGTATTCCCCTGTACCGTCTCCATTTGTTCTGCATCTTATATCACCTTATGGTTACATATATTCCATGTATTCCCCTGTACCGTCTCCATTTGTTCTGCATCTTATATCCCTTTATGGTTACATATATTACATGTATTCCCCTGTACCGTCTCCATTTGTTCTGCATCTTATATCCCTTTATGGTTACATATATTCCATGTATTTCTGTGTACAATCTCCATTTGTTCTGCATCTTATATCACTTTATGGTTACATATATTACATGTATTCCCCTGTACCGTCTCCATTTGTTCTGCATCTTATATCCCTTTATGGTTACATATATTACATGTATTCCCGTGCACCGTCTCCATTTGTTCTGCATCTTATATCCCTTTATGGTTACATATATTACATGTATTCCCCTGCACCGTCTCCATTTGTTCTGCATCTTATATCCCTTTATGGTTACATATATTACATGTATTCCCCTGCACCGTCTCCATTTGTTCTGCATCTTATATCCCTTTATGGTTACACATATTACATGTATTCCCCTGTACCGTCTCCATTTGTTCTGCATCTTATATCCCTTTATGGTTACATATATTACATGTATTCCCCTGTACCGTCTCCATTTGTTCTGCATCTTATATCCCTTTATGGTTACATATATTACATGTATTCCCCTGCACCGTCTCCATTTGTTCTGCATCTTATATCCCTTTATGGTTACATATATTACATGTATTCCCCTGTACCGTCTCCATTTGTTCTGCATCTTATATCACTTTATGGTTACATATATTACATGTATTCCCCTGTACCGTCTCCATTTGTTCTGCATCTTATATCCCTTTATGGTTACATATATTACATGTATTCCCCTGCACCGTCTCCATTTGTTCTGCATCTTATATCACTTTATGGTTACATATATTACATGTATTCCCCTGCACCGTCTCCATTTGTTCTGCCTCTTATATCACTTTATGGTTACATATATTACATGTATTCCCCTGTACAATCTCCATTTGTTCTGCATCTTATATCCCTTTATGGTTACATATATTACATGTATTCCCCTGTACCGTCTCCATTTGTTCTGCATCTTATATCCCTTTATGGTTACATATATTACATGTATTCCCCTGCACCGTCTCCATTTGTTCTGCATCTTATATCCCTTTATGGTTACATATATTACATGTATTCCCCTGTACCGTCTCCATTTGTTCTGCATCTTATATCCCTTTATGGTTACATATATTACATGTATTCCCCTGTACCGTCTCCATTTGTTCTGCATCTTATATCCCTTTATGGTTACATATATTACATGTATTCCCCTGTACCGTCTCCATTTGTTCTGCATCTTATATCCCTTTATGGTTACATATATTACATGTATTCCCCTGTACCGTCTCCATTTGTTCTGCATCTTATATCCCTTTATGGTTACATATATTACATGTATTCCCCTGCACCGTCTCCGTTTGTTCTGCATCTTATATCCCTTTATGGTTACATATATTACATGTATTCCCCTGCACCGTCTCCATTTGTTCTGCCTCTTATATCCCTTTATGGTTACATATATTACATGTATTCCCCTGTACAATCTCCATTTGTTCTGCATCTTATATCCCTTTATGGTTACATATATTACATGTATTCCCCTGTACCGTCTCCATTTGTTCTGCATCTTATATCCCTTTATGGTTACATATATTCCATGTATTCCCCTGCACCGTCTCCATTTGTTCTGCATCTTATATCACTTTATGGTTACATATATTACATGTATTCCCCTGCACCGTCTCCATTTGTTCTGCATCTTATATCACTTTATGGTTACATATATTACATGTATTCCCCTGTACCGTCTCCATTTGTTCTGCATCTTATATCACTTTATGGTTACATATATTACATGTATTCCCCTGTACAATCTCCATTTGTTCTGCATCTTATATCCCTTTATGGTTACATATATTACATGTATTCCCCTGTACCGTCTCCATTTGTTCTGCATCTTATATCACTTTATGGTTACATATATTACATGTATTCCCCTGTACCGTCTCCATTTGTTCTGCATCTTATATCCCTTTATGGTTACATATATTCCATGTATTTCTGTGTACAATCTCCATTTGTTCTGCATCTTATATCACTTTATGGTTACATATATTACATGTATTCCCCTGCACCGTCTCCATTTGTTCTGCCTCTTATATCCCTTTATGGTTACATATATTACATGTATTCCCCTGTACAATCTCCATTTGTTCTGCATCTTATATCCCTTTATGGTTACATATATTCCATGTATTCCCCTGTACCGTCTCCGTTTGTTCTGCATCTTATATCCCTTTATGGTTACATATATTACATGTATTCCCCTGTACCGTCTCCATTTGTTCTGCATCTTATATCACTTTATGGTTACATATATTACATGTATTCCCCTGCACCGTCTCCATTTGTTCTGCCTCTTATATCCCTTTATGGTTACATATATTACATGTATTCCCCTGTACAATCTCCATTTGTTCTGCATCTTATATCACTTTATGGTTACATATATTACATGTATTCCCCTGTACCGTCTCCGTTTGTTCTGCATCTTATATCCCTTTATGGTTACATATATTACATGTATTCCCCTGTACCGTCTCCATTTGTTCTGCATCTTATATCCCTTTATGGTTACATATATTACATGTATTCCCCTGTACCGTCTCCATTTGTTCTGCATCTTATATCCCTTTATGGTTACATATATTACATGTATTCCCCTGTACCGTCTCCGTTTGTTCTGCCTCTTATATCCCTTTATGGTTACATATATTACATGTATTCCCCTGTACCGTCTCCGTTTGTTCTGCCTCTTATATCCCTTTATGGTTACATATATTACATGTATTCCCCTGTACCGTCTCCATTTGTTCTGCATCTTATATCCCTTTATGGTTACATATATTACATGTATTCCCCTGTACAATCTCCATTTGTTCTGCATCTTATATCCCTTTATGGTTACATATATTACATGTATTCCCCTGTACAATCTCCATTTGTTCTGCATCTTATATCCCTTTATGGTTACATATATTACATGTATTTCTGTGTACAATCTCCATTTGTTCTGCATCTTATATCACTTTATGGTTACATATATTACATGTATTCCCCTGTACCGGCTCCATTTGTTCTGCCTCTTATATCCCTTTATGGTTACATATATTACATGTATTCCCCTGTACAATCTCCATTTGTTCTGCATCTTATATCCCTTTATGGTTACATATATTACATGTATTCCCCTGTACCGTCTCCATTTGTTCTGCATCTTATATCCCTTTATGGTTACATATATTACATGTATTCCCCTGTACAATCTCCATTTGTTCTGCATCTTATATCCCTTTATGGTTACATATATTACATGTATTCCCCTGTACAATCTCCATTTGTTCTGCATCTTATATCCCTTTATGGTTACATATATTACATGTATTTCTGTGTACAATCTCCATTTGTTCTGCATCTTATATCACTTTATGGTTACATATATTACATGTATTCCCCTGTACCGGCTCCATTTGTTCTGCCTCTTATATCCCTTTATGGTTACATATATTACATGTATTCCCCTGTACAATCTCCATTTGTTCTGCATCTTATATCCCTTTATGGTTACATATATTACATGTATTCCCCTGTACCGTCTCCATTTGTTCTGCATCTTATATCCCTTTATGGTTACATATATTACATGTATTCCCCTGTACAATCTCCATTTGTTCTGCATCTTATATCCCTTTATGGTTACATATATTACATGTATTCCCCTGTACAATCTCCATTTGTTCTGCATCTTATATCCCTTTATGGTTACATATATTACATGTATTTCTGTGTACAATCTCCATTTGTTCTGCATCTTATATCCCTTTATGGTTACATATATTACATGTATTCCCCCGCACCGTCTCCATTTGTTCTGCATCTTATATCCCTTTATGGTTACATATATTACATGTATTCCCCTGTACCGTCTCCGTTTGTTCTGCATCTTATATCCCTTTATGGTTACATATATTACATGTATTCCCCTGCACCGTCTCTGTTTGTTCTGCATCTTATATCCCTTTATGGTTACATATATTCCATGTATTCCCGTGTACCGTCTCCATTTGTTCTGCCTCTTATATCCCTTTATGGTTACATATATTACATGTATTCCCCTGCACCGTCTCCATTTGTTCTGCATCTTATATCCCTTTATGGTTACATATATTCCATGTATTCCCCTGTACCGTCTCCGTTTGTTCTGCATCTTATATCCCCTTATGGTTACATATATTACATGTATTCCCCTGTACCGTCTCCATTTGTTCTGCATCTTATATCACTTTATGGTTACATATATTACATGTATTCCCCTGCACCGTCTCCATTTGTTCTGCCTCTTATATCCCTTTATGGTTACATATATTACATGTATTCCCCTGTACCGTCTCCATTTGTTCTGCATCTTATATCCCTTTATGGTTACATATATTACATGTATTCCCCTGCACCGTCTCCGTTTGTTCTGCATCTTATATCCCTTTATGGTTACATATATTACATGTATTCCCCTGTACCGTCTCCGTTTGTTCTGCATCTTATATCCCTTTATGGTTACATATATTACATGTATTCCCCTGTACCGTCTCCATTTGTTCTGCATCTTATATCCCTTTATGGTTACATATATTACATGTATTCCCCTGCACCGTCTCCATTTGTTCTGCATCTTATATCCCTTTATGGTTACATATATTACATGTATTCCCCTGTACCGTCTCCGTTTGTTCTGCCTCTTATATCCCTTTATGGTTACATATATTACATGTATTCCCCTGTACCGTCTCCATTTGTTCTGCCTCTTATATCCCTTTATGGTTACATATATTACATGTATTCCCCTGCACCGTCTCCGTTTGTTCTGCATCTTATATCACTTTATGGTTACATATATTACATGTATTCCCCTGTACAATCTCCGTTTGTTCTGCCTCTTATATCCCTTTATGGTTACATATATTACATGTATTCCCCTGTACCGTCTCCGTTTGTTCTGCCTCTTATATCCCTTTATGGTTACATATATTCCATGTATTCCCCTGTACCGTCTCCGTTTGTTCTGCATCTTATATCCCTTTATGGTTACATATATTACATGTATTCCCCTGTACCGTCTCCATTTGTTCTGCATCTTATATCCCTTTATGGTTACATATATTACATGTATTCCCCTGTACCGTCTCCATTTGTTCTGCATCTTATATCACTTTATGGTTACATATATTACATGTATTCCCCTGTACCGTCTCCATTTGTTCTGCATCTTATATCCCTTTATGGTTACATATATTCCATGTATTCCCCTGCACCGTCTCCATTTGTTCTGCCTCTTATATCCCTTTATGGTTACATATATTCCATGTATTCCCCTGCACCGTCTCCATTTGTTCTGCATCTTATATCCCTTTATGGTTACATATATTCCATGTATTCCCCTGCACCGTCTCCATTTGTTCTGCCTCTTATATCCCTTTATGGTTACATATATTACATGTATTCCCCTGCACCGTCTCCATTTGTTCTGCCTCTTATATCCCTTTATGGTTACATATATTACATGTATTCCCCTGTACCGTCTCCATTTGTTCTGCCTCTTATATCCCTTTATGGTTACATATATTACATGTATTCCCCTGTACCGTCTCCATTTGTTCTGCATCTTATATCCCTTTATGGTTACATATATTACATGTATTCCCCTGTACCGTCTCCATTTGTTCTGCCTCTTATATCCCTTTATGGTTACATATATTACATGTATTCCCCTGTACCGTCTCCATTTGTTCTGCCTCTTATATCCCTTTATGGTTACATATATTACATGTATTCCCGTGTACCGTCTCCATTTGTTCTGCATCTTATATCCCTTTATGGTTACATATATTACATGTATTCCCCCGCACCGTCTCCATTTGTTCTGCATCTTATATCCCTTTATGGTTACAGAACGTTTTCCATATTAACTTTTAACATTTGAGAGAATAAAATAACACTGTTGGTGCGTTTGGTTCGTTGTGTATGAATTTCTTCCTCTTTTTCAACTAGATATCTAACCTGTACCTGCTCGACTTATAATGTGTTGTGCGAGTCCAGCCAGTCACCCCACACTTTTTCAAATTTGTCTGGACATCCTCTGTGTTGGTAAATCACCTTTTCATATGTTATTATAGTGTCAGCTAACTTTTTCCATTGTGAGATGGAGGGCGGTCTCGTTGCGACATGGAGGGCGGTCTCGTTGCGACATGGAGGGCGGTCTCGTTGCGACATGGAGGGCGGTCTCGTTGCGACATGGAGGGCGGTCTCGTTGCGACATGGAGGGCGGTCTCGTTGCGACATGGAGGGCGGTCTCGTTGCGACATGGAGGGCGGTCTCGTTGCGACATGGAGGGCGGTCTCGTTGCGACATGGAGGGCGGTCTCGTTGCGACATGGAGGGCGGTCTCGTTGCGACATGGAGGGCGGTCTCGTTGTGACATGGAGGGCGGTCTCGTTGTGACATGGAGGGTGGTCTCGTTGCGACATGGAGGGCGGTCTCGTTGTGACATGGAGGGCGGTCTCGTTGCCATCCATCTCATGGCTATGGTTTTTCTGGCTATAAATAACATTTCTCTGATGAATATTTTATTGTAGTGTGTCCACTCTTCTTCGTCTATCAGTCCAAATATTGCTATTTTGGGGTCCATGACCAGTGGGGTCGGCAGGAGCGAAGACAGGGTATTAAATATCTCTTCCCAGAATTTCTTTACAGGATAACATTCCCATAGTAGGTGCCAAAAGTCGGCATTCGGTTGGTGACATCTGTGGCATGTCGCTGTGTCTGTTCTGCCCATTTTATTCCATTGGACTGGTGTAAGATATGCCTGGTGTATCACGTATAGTTGTATCATTTTATTATTGACTGCCGGTGACACTAATAGATGCGACTCCATCGCTTCCTGCCAGTCCTCTATTGTCAGAGGAGGGATATTAATTTTCCATTTGTCATAGACTAATAATGGCTCATGATCCATTTTGGCTGATAGTAAGTGTGTGTAAAGAATTGATATCAGTCCTTTGGGTCCCTGTGTCCTGAGGACGCCCACTATTGGATACTTAGAGATTGTAACCGTTTCTGGTGGAAATTGGGCATTTAGGGCGTGTCTCAATTGGAAGTATCTAAATAGTTGTAATTTCGGCATTTGTAGTTTTTCCCGTAATTGTGTGTAAGTTAGCATTACATTGTCCTCGTATATGTCTCCCAACACCTGTATTCCCAAAGAAGTCCAATATCTAATATCTTGTAGTGATTGTAGTGATGGCAGAGTGGGGTTTTCCCACAGAGGGGTGTCAGTCATTATGTCAGTGAATTGTTGGATCTCTTTGGCCACACCGATTGGGCCAGTCGGTGTATGGGTAGTAATTTAGATGGTTTTGTGTATTCTGGATGTTCCAGGAATCCAATCAAGTTTTGTCCCGCTACCTCGCTAGCTAAATAATAGTCCGTCAGTGGTAACTCCCCCCTGGTGAACCAGGAACGGAGGTTTCGTAGTTGGCTCGATAGGTAATATAATTTGATATTAGGTAGTGCCATTCCCGCCTGTTTCTTAGATCTTTGCAGTTTAGCGAGTCCCAGTTTAGATCTGGCCTGGCCCCAGATAAAGCGAATAATCAGGGAGTTTAATGTTTGAAAGAATGTTTCTGGTCCTTTACCCGGTATCTGTTGTAGGGAGTACAGGCACTTGGGCTGAATCACCATTTTTATCAAATTTACTCGCCCGGCTACCGAGAGAGGAAGTGTGGACCAAACCTTTACTTTAGTGCTTATTGAGTCATATAGCGGATCTATATTTTCACCTAGGGTGTTTTCATGATCCTGTACTATATTGACTCCTAGGTATTTAAATTTTGTTACTTCCAGTAGTCCACTGGAGAGTACACATGGGATCATGACGGAGTCTTTGGCTGTATGCATTATTGCAGACTTGGTCCAGTTTATATATAATCCGGAGTATTTGGAGAAACAGTTTATTATTTCTAGGGCTTGTGGGAATGAGTGTTCAGGGTTGCAGAGATATAAAATCATATCGTCTGCATATAGTCCAATTTTACTTTCTCTGCCCTCCCATTGCACTCCAGTCACATCAGAGGCATTACGTAGGCGGATGGCTAGTGCTTCTATTGCTATCGCAAATAGAGCTGGGGATAGTGGACATCAGCTTTTACTACTTTAACCACTTCAGGACCGCCAAATGAAGTGTGTATGGAGTGGGCTTGGGGGGCCGTGTCTGCTCCATAACCGGGGGTCAATCAGCTGCTTCTGATTGCTGACAGCCACATGTAACTGCTGCCATCACATCTAAATTATTTTAGTGCCACTGTCAAAGCTGACCACTTCCCGCATTCCATAGGATCCACACCGTAACGTAATCAGAGGCTGCCGATGGACCCCAGGATGGCAGCCTGGAGCCTACTGCTGGACCCCAGGGTGGCAGCCTGGAGCCTACTGCTGGACCCCAGGGTGGCAGCCTGGAGCCTACTGCTGGACCCCAGGGTGGCAGCCTGGAGCTTACTGCTGGACCCCAGGGTGGCAGCCTGGAGCCTACTGCTGGACCCCAGGGTGGCAGCCTGGAGCCAACTGCTGGACCCCAGGGTGGCAGCCTGGAGCCTACTGCTGGACCCCAGGGTGGCAGCCTGGAGCCTACTGCTGGACCCCAGGGTGGCAGCCTGGAGCCTACTGCTGGACCCCAGGGTGGCAGCCTGGAGCCTACTGCTGGACCCCAGGGTGGCAGCCTGGAGCCTACTGCTGGACCCCAGGGTGGCAGCCTGGAGCCTACTGCTGGACCCCAGGGTGGCAGCCTGGAGCCTACTGCTGGACCCCAGGGTGGCAGCCTGGAGCCTACTGCTGGACCCCAGGGTGGCAGCCTGGAGCCTACTGCTGGACCCCAGGGTGGCAGCCTGGAGCCTACTGCTGGACCCCAGGGTGGCAGCCTGGAGCCTACTGCTGGACCCCAGGGTGGCAGCCTGGAGCCTACTGCTGGACCCCAGGGTGGCAGCCTGGAGCCTACTGCTGGACCCCAGGGTGGCAGCCTGGAGCCTACTGCTGGACCCCAGGGTGGCAGCCTGGAGCCTACTGCTGGACCCCAGGGTGGCAGCCTGGAGCCTACTGCTGGACCCCAGGGTGGCAGCCTGGAGCCTACTGCTGGACCCCAGGGTGGCAGCCTGGAGCCTACTGCTGGACCCCAGGGTGGCAGCCTGGAGCCTACTGCTGGACCCCAGGGTGGCAGCCTGGAGCCTACTGATGGACCCCAGGGCTGCCATACATGATGACTGGGTTTATACTGAAACAGATGCGCACTGTGAACAAGGTCAGAATTGCATTTCTTTTTTCATTTCTCTTTAAACATTTTTAAATGTTAAACTAAAAAAGGCGACACCTTACAAAGAGCCGGCTCTCATGTGGCGACATTAAAAAAATAATGAAAATAGGAGTGATCACTCTCTGGTCCGGAGGTGCTTAATCCTTACCTGAACAAGATTCTATATGGACAGAGATGTTCTTCTGATCGGCCGGGTTTTCCACCATACACATATATTCCATGTCCTGGTGGTCTAGTGGCAGCACTATGTGCATTATGTTCCCAGTATTCGCTGTACTCTGATATGGAGAGTCCCGGAGTCCGTACATCCAAGTGTAGGACAAGTCAGATGTAATTGATTGGACAGAGCATGTCAGAGTAATGTTGCACTGATCCCCGATTCTCTTCCCTTCCTGTGTGATCTGTACGGGAGGGACGGGATCTGTAACCGGAAAGACATCATCAGTGATTCACAGTCTAAAGGATTATGGACCCCAAACTGAGTGTCGTCTATAAGGAAACCCTCTGACATTACAGGCCTAGTCCATCCATCAAGTTTAACCCCTTGAGTGGCGGGTTTCCTACCACCCTGTCGTGCCCACCAGGGCAGGTTTTCTAAAATGGTCTAATCATTGAATTTCAACTAATTTTGCAGTTGCGTCTCAAGAGCCATAACTTTTTCATTTTTCCATTGACATGGCCATATGAGGGCTTGCTTTTTGCGGGACAAGTTGTGATTTTTTAAATAGGGGGGAGGAAAAAAAGAAATGGGGAAAAAAGAAAAAAAGGGGCCATGTCATTAAGGGGTTAAATAATGTATTAACTTCCTTCTCTGGGTCATTATGACGCATGGATACCACATGTGTGATTGTATTTTTGATTTTTTACAAAGTAAAGGGAGACAAGTGTTTTTATTATTTTTTTTTATGATTTTTTTTTTGTCCCTTTAGGGCAGGGGTCCCCAACCACCGGGCCGCGGACCGGTGCCGGGCCGTTGGGTGTTTAGCGCCGGTCCACGGCACCGCTGGGAACTTTTGCTCTAAACACAAGGCCCGCCGGCCGAATCCGGCCCGCTGCCTTGTGTTATGTGGCTCGCGGCGTGCGGCCGCCGCTCACCACTGAAGCGATTACCAGCGGGGGTGCCGCAGCTCCCCGCTGGTAATCGCGCTGATCCCGGCGCACACACTGACGTGTGCAGCCCGGAACACTTCCTCCTAGAGTCCCCTGCTCATTAGTTCCGCAGGAGAGGACTTGGGAGGAAGCGTTCCGGGCTGCACACTGACATCAGGGCAGAGAGCGACGCTGACAGCAGGGAGGAGGTAAGTATATGGGGTGGGGGGGCTACTTATTACAGGGGAAGGGGCTGCCTATTACTGGGGGGGTTGCTTACTGGGGGCGGCTTATTACTGGGGGGGCTACTTATTACAGGGAAAGGGGCTGGTTATTAGGTTATTACAGGGGAAGGGGCTGCCTATTACTGGGGGGGTTGCTTACTGGGGGCTGCTTATTAGTGGGCGGGGTACTTATTACAGGGGAAGGGGCTGCCTATTACTGGGGGGGGTACTTATTACAGGGGAAGGGGCTGCCTATTACTGGGGGGGGATGCTTACTGGGGGGCTGCTTACTGGGGGGATGGGGGCTACTTATTACAGGGGAAGAGGCTGCCTATTACTGGGGGGGGGACCTGCTTTTTACTGGGGGGGGGATGCTTACTGGGGGGATGGGGGCTACTTATTACAGGGGAAGGGGCTGCCTATTACTGGGGGGGGCTGCCTATTACTGGGGGGAGGGTACTTATTACAGGGGAAGGGGCTGCCTATTACGGGGGGGGGGGGGGGGTACTTATCACAGGGGAAGGGGCTGCCTATTACGGGGGGGGGGGGGTACTTATCACAGGGGAAGGGGCTGCCTATTACTGGGGGGGGGGGTAACTTATTACAGGGGAAGGGGCTGCCTATTACTGGGGGGGGGGGTACTTATTACAGGGGAAGGGGCTGCCTATTACTGGGGGGGGTACTTATTACAGGGGAAGGGGCTGCCTATTACTGGGGGGGGGACCTGCTTTTTACTGGGGGGGATGCTTACTGGGGGGGCTGCTTATTGGGGGGATGGGGGCTACTTATTACTGGGGGGGGGGACCTGCTTTTTACTGGGGGGATGGGGGCTACTTATTACAGGGGAAGAGGCTGCCTATTACTGGGGGGGTGCGGGCTACTTATTACTGGGGGGGGGGGCTTATTACTGGAGGGGAGGCTGCTTATTACTGGAGGGGAGGCTGCTTATTACTGGAGGGGAGGCTGCTTATTACTGGAGGGGAGGCTGCTTATTACTGGAGGGGACCTGCTTATTACTGGAGGGGACCTGCTTATTACTGGAGGGGGGCTGCTTATTACTGGGGGGGGCTGCTTATTACTGGGGGGGCTGCTTATTACTGGGGGGGCTGCTTATTACTGGGGGGGCTGCTTATTACTGGGGGACGGGGGACTACTTATTACAGGGGAAGGGGGTGCCCATTACTGGGGGTGGGGCGCTGCCCATTACTGGGGGTGGGGCGCTGCCCATTACTGGGGGTGGGGCGCTGCCTATTACGGGGGGCTGCCCATTAGGGGGGGGCTGCCCATTAGGGGGGGGCTGCCCATTACGGGGGGGGGGGCTGCCTATTACGGGGGGAAGGGGACCTGCTTATTACGGGGGGAGGGGGACCTGCTTATTACGGGGGGAGGGGGACCTGCTTATTACTGGGGGGACCTGTCTATTACTGAGGGGTGGGGGCTGTCTATTACTGAGGGGTGGGGGGCTGTCTATTACAGGGGAAGGGGCTATTACTGGGGGGGCTGCTTATTACTGGGGGGATGGGGGCTACTTATTACAGGGGAAAGGGCTGCCTATTACTGGGGGGGGTGCTTATTACTGGAGGGGAGGCTGCTTATTACAGGGGATGGGGGCTACTTATTACAGGGGAAAGGGCTGCCTATTACTGGGGGGGTGCTTATTACTGGGGGGGTGCTTATTACTGGAGGGGACCTGCTTATTACTGGGGGGGTGGGGGCTACTTATTACAGGGGAAGGGGGTGCCTGTTACTGGGAGTGGGGCGCTGCCTATTACTGGGAGTGGGGCGCTGCCTATTACGGGGGGGCGCTGCCTATTACGGGGGGGGGGGCGCTGCCTATTACAGGGGGGCGCTGCCTATTACGGGGGGGGGGGGGGCGCTGCCTATTACGGGGGGGGGCTGCCTATTACCGAGGGGTGGGGGCACTCTATTACCGAGGGGTGGGGGCACTCTATTACCGAGGGGTGGGGGCACTCTATTACCGAGGGGTGGGGGCACTCTATTACCGAGGGGTGGGGGCACTCTATTACCGAGGGGTGGGGGCACTCTATTACCGAGGGGTGGGGGCACTCTATTACTGAGGGGTGGGGGCAGATAAATTATATGCTGCCCTATGTGTGTGCTGGGGGGGGGGGGGGGATAGATTATATACTGCCCTATGTGTGTGCTGCCAGGCGGGGGGGGGGGGGGGATATATTATACTGCCCTATGTGTGTACTGCCAGGACATTCTAAATGTCATAATTAAATAAGAATGCACTAAACTCCAACCCCCTTCATAACTCCGCCCCCTATAACCAAAGCCCCGCCCAACCCTGCCGGGCCTTGTAAAAATGGCCTTGCTTGAAGCCGGTCCCTGGTGCCAAAAAGGTTGGGGACCCCTGCTTTAGGGGACTTCCACAGGGACCCATCAGGACCCCTGATCACATTCCGGGGGTCCGATGGTGACAGCCCTTTACATGCTGCAGTGACAGTCCTTTACATGCTGCAGTCACATAGACTGCAGCATGTAAAGGGTTAACACAGCAGAGATCAGAGGTTTTCTCTGATCTCTGCTCTAAGAGCTGGTACCTAGCTGTCCTCTGACAGCCAAGCACCAGCTGTCCCTGCCACAGAGACCATCGGCTTGCTTCTGACAAGCCAATGGTCTTTATGGCAACCTGTAAACAAAGCAGGAGATTGCCGGCATATCGGCAATATCTTCTGCTGGTTTTTCAAAGCCCTTGCACTGCTCTGTGTGGGTCTGTGCAGGCAGAGCACAGTGCTGCAGCTTGTGGCATTGTGCTCTGCAGCTCCCATAGTGATACATAGCCCGGAAATCTTCCGGGCTATGTCGCTATGAGCAGTGGAGCTCGTCCCGGAAAATTTCCGGGCGTGCCACTCAAGGGGTTGTCCAGGACTTTTACTATTGATGACTTATTAAGATCCTTAGGTCATCAACAGTTGATTATTGGGCTCCACCGCTTGGCATTCCTGCTGGTCGCTGGGCCCCGTCACTGCGGACAGCGCTAGATGCAGGTAGCGCTGTTAACATTGCAGCATCCCAGCTTGGTACTACAGGCACAGCTACTACTGGATTCAATAAGAGCTGCTTCTGCAGTACTAAACTCGGCCGCTACACTATGAACAACGCTGTGAGCTTCCAGCACTGTCCACCCTGACAGCAGGCGCAGCAGTCAGCTGATCGGCAGGGATCCCAAGTGACAGACCCCTGACGATCAACTGATGATGAGCTATGCTGAGGAGAAGTCATCAGTAGTGAAAGTCCTGGACACCCTTTAAACATTCCTACTGTACTTCTGTATCCATCATCAGTGCGGTTTCCTTGTGAGTCTCCTTGGATTTGATCCCATCTGCAGTCCTGTAGGATCATTATTATGACATTACATAACTTTTTACTGAAAAGTTATTATTACAGTTTTTGTTTGACCTTTAAACCCAATAATCAAAAATACCCACCATAAACAGTGACATAGAATGTCTGCGTTACTAATGTACCATTCGGCAAAGTAACTTCGGCACTATAGACTCCATTATCATCCTTAGTCAGCTTATCGATGGCCAAAACTCTTCCATTACAATCCGGATTATATCGGTCGTCCAGTCTGGATACTGAATCGCCATTTTGAATCTTGGCAATCTGCCAGTTTTTGCCATTGTTCGGGTTTGTACGTTTCCAGAGAACCTCTTTCACAGGGTCGTTAATATCTGTGGGTAATTCTATGGAGGAATTTAAGAGGCCAGATACTTGCTTATGAGGCGGAGCTTGTCCTACAAGAGAAGACAGGAAACAGGGACACTCATTACAGAGTAAACAAACCATCCCGTGCCTAATGGCCATTCACCTTGGACATTGACCTCCCAGCTTGGTAATTAGTCATAAGCATCCCCCCCCCCCCCCCCTTGTACCCTCATACAGAGCTTTCCCTTGTAGTGACTGTGCAGTAGTACCCAACCAGTAGAACCAATCAGAGACGGCTAAAATATAATTAGACAACAGGTACACCTCAACCGTATAACCGTCCCAATTGATCAGTTCCAATCCAAGCCACAAAGCAGAACCAGGAACTCCTAGCCAGAACAGTGCCCATCCAGTAATGCCCGGGTGCCCTAGCCATGTACTGCAGTACCGATAGAGTAGAAGTTGCCATACATCAGTGCAAGATTTATGGCTTCCAGGCAGCTACGGACTGTCTAACAATGTCCCTTTAGGGGACTTCCCAACCAGTCGTCTCACCTTTTGGTCAGTTTCTGTCGTTGGCTGGGGCGATCTCTACCCTTTGGGCTCCCGGTTTATAAAATCCACTGGAGAAGGTTCCCTTTCCTCTTGAATCACCCCCAGCCAAGACAAGACAACCTCGCCCTCTCAACCCTTTTTAGGCCTACTTTCGAGTGTTTTCTCAGGTTATTAAACTATTGTAACGTTTTGCCACAATATACAGTTTTTTCCTATGTCAGATGTCACAGCTTGTGGTGTGGAAGGAGCTTCTCCCATGGGGTGCTGCAGTTGGGACCAAGTTCAGGTCACTTGATCTACCAACAAAGACATGACCACAGCAGTTGGGCTGGGCATGTAAGGAGATTCTGACAGAATTCTCAATTTTCGGTCAAGGTTTTCCATATTTTAATAAAGCCATTACCTACCCGAAACCCCCCCACCCCCCCTCCCCTCCCGTTTTAAACCCCATTTCAGTCCTCAGAAGGGGAAATAAAAAATTAAAAAGAATCCCAGAGAATAACCGTTACTTACTGGGTGAAGAGTGCCTATATATGCATCCTCCTCTCACCATGCAGGTAGCTGACTACCAAATGGAGGAGCCAATAACACCTGTGAGGACACCGATGAGACAGCCACTCACACTGCCTCCTGATAATGAGGGGGGTGGCTGCTTGGCGTATACTCCTACACATAGTGGATACAGGGTATAGGGTGCCAGACCATTCTATATGCACTCCTCACTCAGTAATGGCCATTTTCTGTGATTATATTTCAGTCCTCCCATCATTTAGTTAGGTTGGTTGAAGGCCTACAATGTGTTGTCGGATGACCTGATGGTCTGGTTTTGGGTCTGGTTTTGGTGAAAGAGTCAGATAACAGCATCTCCAGTAGGGATGAGTCGGCTGCCGCCTATGACCCCATGGCTGAAATGGCGGCCAGGACCAAGCACACACGCTGCAGCGTGCGGATTAGTGGCAGCGCTGCAGGCTTATGCTGAGGGTTACTATTCTGCTTAGCCTTACATTATGACATGCAAATGCTGGCATGTTACCCTGTACCATGGCAGCATTTACAAGTCATCATGTAAGGCTAAGCAGAATAGTAACCCTCAGCGTAAGCCTGCA